>NC_048306.1:29480262-29646584 GCF_013100865.1 Trachemys scripta elegans | reverse complement strand
GCTTAAGCGGGGCGTGTCCTGCCGGTGGGGGGGGGCTGTCAGGGGGCAGGGGTGGGGAGAGGGATCGGAGCAGTCAGGGGACAGGGAGCAGAGGGGTTTAGATGGGTCGGGAGTTCTGGGGGGGGCTGTCAGGGGGTGGGGAGTGGTTGGATGGGGCGTGGGAGTCCAGGGGTCTGTCTGGGGGTGGGGGGGTGGATAAAGGTTGGGGCAATCAGGGTACAGGTAGGGTCCCAGGGGGCCAGTTAGGATGGGGGGAGGGTCTCAGGAGGGGGCAGTCAGGGGACAAGAGGCAGGGAGGCTTAGGTAGGGGGTGGAGTCCTGGGGGGCAGTTAGGGGCAGGGGTCCCAGGAGGGGGCAGTCAGGGGACAAGGAACAGGAGGAGGGTTGGGGGTTCTGAGGGGGGTGGGCAGTGGGAGAGGCAGGGGCAGGGCTAGGGCAGGACGGGGGTGGGGCTCCTCCCGTCCTCTTTTTTGCTTGCTGAAATATGGTAACCCTACTATTTAGCTTAAATGTAGAATACAAATCACAATATTAATTTACAAAACACATAACCCTTTTCAGAAATCAATTCGAAAACAAAGAGTTAATGTAATGGAAGGTTTATATCAGGGGAAAAAAATAATGTAACCCAAATTTGACCCTTGATATTTGAGACTACAGATCAAATGCTTTCTCCTAAACTAGTTCAGTCTCTCCACTTTGTTGTGTTTCACTGAAGTATGTTATTAGCAGAACCTCTATCTTGAAAATACTCAAAAGCAGCAACTAGCATCTCTCTCTGTAAATGCAGAGGGGTTTAATCTACTTTTTACATAGGAGGGCAGTTGTGGAAAGAAAGCAGGCAATTTTTTGTTTTACTTAATCAAAGAAATCACAGACGCATGTTGCAACTGCCTTGAAAATCAGATTATAAATACAAATATTTGCTATCTTTTCTGAAGCATATTGTTATTTCCCAAAAACCAAATAATTGATAAACCTCATTATATTTCCCACATAAAGTTCATATTAAGGATAATGGATTACAAAAAAAAGTGAAATAGAATTTTTATCCTAAAATGTACACTCACCAAAGAACACTGTGCTACATATTGAAAGGCACCCAATGCCTGGTTCTGCTCTCACTTGGACTAGATTTACACCAGTGCAACTCTGTTGACGTTTGTGGATTTGCAAAAGTGTAAGTGAGGAAAGACTCATGCTCATAATGTCTCACTTAAATGTGCTTAGATAAGAGGCTTCCAATTTGTAACATTCTCCTTTCCATTTAAACTGACTAGTAAATAAAATACAATACATGATGATAAAGTCTATGGAGAACAGTTTTTTAAAAAAATGTGTTCAGATAAAGTCAAAATTGATTTACCAGGATAAAATATATACAATACTTCTCTCTCTCTCGCTATATATATATACACACACACACACACACACACACACACACACACACACAGAGAGGGGTTTGGCAGAATTCAGTTTTTTATAATTTTGACAGATGTTTATTTTTTTTTTTTTAGATTTAAATGTTTATAGTTTTATAAAATTATGGGTTTTAAGCTTTTTTCAATTTTTATAAATTTAAATGCTCCCAGTTGCAGGAAATTAGGGAGCGGGTCAGACAATTATTTAATGACAGGAGATGTTGAGATCCAAAAAGTTAAAGCTTATAAACCATTGAAACAAACTGTCAATATAAAGTATCAAAATATAAATATACTTAAATCAATAAGTCACACCTGTTCATACTATTAGATTGCTAGTCCATTTGTAACAAACCGAATTCAAAAGTCTACATCACTGGATTTTTACTCAAATTTTCAAGCAGCATTTTTGTTACTTTTCCTATCTGTAAGTCTCCATTATTATTAATTATTATTATTATTATTGATGGAAATATTTTTTGTTGGTGTGTGTGATTAATAAAAACAATCACTGTTTACTGTGTTTTTCTGATAAAAATCTAATCCTTCCACACTCCTTCCCTTCTAACTAACAGCTCATCTAGAGCCCCAATTTTGCCAACACACACTTGTTTAACATTAGCCATGTAAACAGTTCTTTTGACTTCAAATGATTTGCAGGATCAGGGCTTAAATCAGTACTTTATATCAAGGACAAGAAAGTCATAATAGAAATGTGCTCACTGAAAAGACCATGAAAGCTAAACTATATTTTCTCTTGCCCAAAGATTGCAAAGACATTCATAGTAAATAAATAATAATAATATCAGAGATATCAAAGTACATTACTACTAAATCTTAACAATACTCCTCTGAGGTATTTCAAACATTTCACAGATGGGTACACTGAGGCACAGAATGATTAAGAGTCTTGCTTGATATCACAAAGTAAATAAGTAACAGAGCCAGTAACAGAATCTAGGACTAGCTCTCAATCTTATGCTGTAACTACCATGCCACATTCCCAAGTAAAAAACAGTAATGTAAATACAGGATATCAAAGTTCAAACTCAGCTCAGGGATATCAAACTCATTCTTTAGATAGGACCAAACTGCAATATTTATTATTGTCCCTGAGCCAGGACTGCAAAGTTAGAGCCATATCCTCCCTCAGTTCCCAGGAGAACTCCCACTCACGAGCTGCACAGAGACCAAGACTAGAAAACAGCCTTTATGTAGTATAACTACGCTTTTATTTAATAAAGTTATTGTTGCATTCAGTAGTATCCAGTAGGAAAACATGATGCAGGGTCCGTTTAGGACCATCACTTCATCTGCCCTCTCTTTATTTGGCCTCTTCAATTGAAGTTATCTGATTTGGCCACACACAGTTATGGGCAAATGAGATATGTAACTGTGTGCCTATTTTATTTGAAACCTGGCCCTCAACATTTCACAATAAGGTTTCTGTATTAGCACCTGTTGTTTCAGGCCAACAAGTCAACGTTACTTCAGGTGTCAGTCAAAGATGTCAACCACAGGTACTAGAAACATTAAAATTGTAAACAGCTTGTATTCTGGTCTGGAGAATCTGAACCTATCATTGGGGTCAGATAATTATGCACTGAAGACCAAATGTAGCACATGGGCTGGAGCTTGAGACCCATTATTTTCAAAGAATTTTTTAGTAAACTGAATGCTCATGAAAGCTGTCAGCAGACCATGCTGATGAAGAATTCAAGTGTTCTATCTACAGAACAGGTACAAATCAGCTTTCTTTCTAATAGTCATCCTAATTAAAATTAACTAACCATCTTAACTTTCTGTCTATAAACTTAAGATTTGTACACAAAGGATTACATCCCTGATAATGTAAGTACACATAAACATTTTATCCAATTCCTTTCTAGGATTGTTTTTGTTCTGCCACTTATTGCATCTACCGCAAATCGGACAATCATACATTTAAGAATAACCTGTTAGTTCTCTCCAACATTCTAAAATGGAGTGTGTCCATTTTCAGCTAGGACAGCAGAAATGGTGTCTGAAAAGAAACACACACACACACACACACACACACACCCCAAAAAAACTTTGCAGATGAAGTAGTACCCAATCTAACAAAGCATTTAAGCATATAAGCAGTCCTCTGGAAATCAATGGTACTACTTAGACGCTTGAAAAGTTAACAAGCACTTTGCAAGAATGGTGCCATAAAGAGTAATTTATCTGGTGTGTGTGCACATGCGCAAAGAAAACTTTCCATTACCCACACAACTCTCTCTTCCTCGACCCTAAATGTTTAGTAATCACCAGCGACTACAGTAGTTCCCATGTCTTCCTATTTATATTTTTCTGTAGTTTGAATTCTCATTTGCTAAATATATTCCAACACACAATTTATATCTGTCTGCAACTTTGAGAACTTTCTGTGACTCCCTCCAGGAATTTCACAGATAAATCACAGTTGTTAAATGGAAGCAAGCCATGAGTAAGCCACTATTCCTCGAGGAAGGAAACATTATTATTGGCATGATAATATTTAATATTTATTAATTCTTTTAATCTTCAGATCATTTTACAAAATATTAACTAATTAATCACCAACTATGAGTATAAAAAATGGGAGACCTGTGGATAGAGTTTCTGTTTTGGGGGGGTTATTAATTTCATTTTTCAGGGTTTATTTTTAGCAATTTTTCGGTCTATTTAGCTATTCAAAACTCAGAGTTCTGGGGGCCTTTCTTTTTGCATATACATGTAGTAACAGTTTCAAACAGCACTATAATAAAGTGCCCTAAGGAATCTTTAGTGTTGACAAGCAGGATCTACATGGACCAATTAATACGCAATACATTAGTGCTCTTTAAGAGATTACACCCCTGTAGTCCATATTACTGCTCCATGTAGACAAGCCCTCGCATACAAGTCAGGAGGCAGGGACATCACCTATATAGACAAACTGCACTGGGAAAGGGGTGAGGTCAACATGAACTGAGCAACCATTTTGGGTAGTTTTCCGGTGTTTATTGGATAACCACTGATTTTTATTTTTATTTTTTATAATCAGCTGTCCCCCCACCCCCCCATTTAAAACCTAAAAGCAGAAGCCCTATCTATGGACTACACACTCATCTAGTATAAGCCTACTCTTTCTCTCCCCAAAATATTGTTACTCTTAGGGCAACAGTTCTCTTTTGTAACAACCATTCTATATCTCTTTGGTTCATCAACTCAATCTATTTTCACATCTAATCTGAGAACCATCTTTTCTCTTGCAGATGCTTCTTTTTGATGCTCTACATACAGTTTTTATATTGCTATACCTATATATGTATATATAGATTCATATAGTTAAATCAGTGCAATCTACTGTGGATAGTGTTTTAATGGTGCTTATACTGGTATAGCTTTTTCCTATAAATTTAGGGGAATAAGCTATATTCATATAAACACCTTTATACCAGAATTGGCACTAGCAGGCCAGCTAGCAGCGTCAGTTTCTAAACCAGGGGTCGGCAACCTTTCAGAAGTGGTGTGCCGAGTCTTCACTTATTCACTTTAATTTAAGGTTTTGTGTGCCAGTAATACATTTTAACATTTTTTAGAAGGTCTCTCTCTCTAAATCTATATATAATATAACTAAACTACTGTTGTATGTAAACAAGGTTTTCAAAATGTTTAAGAAGCTTTATTTAAAATTAAATTAAAATGCTGAGCTTAAGCCACCGACCTGCTCAGCCCGCTGCCAGCCTGGTGCTCATGGTGGGGACATGGGGAGTGCAAGAGTCAGGGCATGGGGTGGGGGGGGTCTGGGTATGTGTGGGAGTGCAGGAGTCAGGGCAGAGGGCTGGGGGCATGTGAGGGGGTGCAAGAGTCAGGGATGGGGTCATGGGGGGGATACAAGGGGCTGGGGTACAAGGGGGGTGCAGGGGTCAGGCCAGAGGGCTGGGGGGGGTGGACTGGGATCAGGGGGGTGCTCCCAGCCCCCCGCCCCCTGAGCGACTCAAGGAGCGGGGCTGGAGGGATACGCCCCGCTCCTACCCCCCTTCCCCAAGGCCCTGCTCCTACCCCCCTTCTCCACCTCCTTACCGGTCTGAGCTGCAATGGCGCTGGGGCTGCTCTTCCCCCCTCCCTCGCAAGGGCCATCGGCGGCAGGGAGGGAGAGGAGGCGGGGCTCCATGCAGCACGCTGGGGGAAGAGGCGGGGGAGGGGGAAGCTTGGCTGCTGGCAGAGCCTGCCCTACAGCAGCAGCCGGCAGGACCGAGCTTGCTTCTGCACCCTTCCCCCGCCAGAGAGAGCGGTAGGCGGGGGGTGGAGAAGAGCGGGCTGGGTTGGGCAGGATTTTAGGTCGGGGTCCGGCAGGCAGCAGCATGCCATTAAAAATCGGCTCGCATGCCGTTTTTGGCACACGTGCCATAGATTGCCAACCCCTGTTCTAAACCAATATGGTTATAATGGTACAAAAACTGTGTTATCAGCCCTAAACTCCTCTGTCGCTCTGCTTTTATACTCTAATTTTGCAAATGTACTGTTCAACTTTGCAAAGCATTTGGAATACAGCTTAGATGACAAAATATTGTGACAATGAATTAGGTACTATGTGGTCTTCAATGACCAAAGTTCTAACCTCAGTTCTGCTGCTCTCTACTCTTACACAGATGCTCACAGGAAGGATTATAGTGCAGCTGACTGGGAGATACAGGGACAACAAGTTTTGGGGAAAGCTGGGCTCCACACCCAGTGGTTATAGGGCTGGGTTGTATCTCAAACTCTGTTGAACTATTTGGATTATAATAATTTATTTTATTGCTATAAACACTTTCACCCTCTGAAGAAAAGACCTTGCTGACTACAGCTGTGTTTTTGCAGCTAAACTACTCCACCAATGCTACAGAAAAAAAAAGTAATTTCTGATTCTAAAATAGGCAACGTGGCTTTTGTCAATACAAGTTAGAAATGATACAAGTTAGATATACCACTTCATTCGAACTGCTACGTTGAGACTACAATAGAATCTGAGAGTTACAAACACCTCAGGAATGGGACGGGGAAAGTGGTTGGAAAGGCAGGATGGAGAGGTAAATTGGATAGTATAACCCGAAGTTATGGCCTCCAGTACTTATTTGTCCAGTGTTATAGCCGCCCAAACTTCATAAACAAAATGTTATGGTTGCTCTTTCAAAAGTTTACAACTGAACATTGACTTAATACAGCTTTGAAACTTTACTATGCAGAAGAAAAATGCTGCTTTCCTTTTATTTTTTTGTAGTTTATGTTTAAAATAGTACTGTACTGATTTGCATTTTTATTTTTTTTTTTAATCTCTGTAGCTGCCTGATTGTGTACTTCCAGGTCCAAATGAGGTGTGTGGTTTGCTGGTCAATTTGTAACTCTGGTGTTCGTAAATCTGAGGTTCTACTGTATTATGGAGTACCTCTAAATCAGTGGTCACCAACCAGCCGATAGCAATCGCCTGGTCAATCCTAGAGGATCTCCCAGTCGGTCATGATCTCTGGCAGTGTAGCGTGGCTGCCGCTAAGGCAGACTCCCTACCCCATCCCCGTGCCACCCATTGGACGGGAGAGCTGCGTGGGCGGTGCTTGCAGAGAGGGGTAGAGCATGGAGCCACGTACCCCTGCCCCACTGCAAGGGTGCGTTGGCCCCTTCTGGGAGCAGCGTGGGGCCAGAGTAGGCAGGAAGCTTCCCTTAGCCTCGTTGCACCCGCTGCCGACTGGGAGCCACCGGAGATAAGTGCACCCCAACCCCCAGCCCTGAGCCCCCTCCTGGAGCCAGGACCCCATACCCCCTCCTGCACCCCAAGCCCCTGCCCCAACCCATACCCCCCTCCCAGAGCCAGCACCCCATACCCCTTCCTGCACCAAGCCAGACCCCCCTCCCAGAGCCAGCACCCTGTACCCCCTCCTGCATCCCAGTTCCCTCCTGCATGCTAACCCCCTGCCCCAGCCCTGACCCACCCCCCAGAGCCTGCACCCTGCACCGCCTCCTGCACCCCAACACTCTGCCCCAGACCAGAGCCCTCTCCCAGAGCCCACACCCCCTCCTATAGCTTGCACCCCTCACCCCCTCCTGAACCCCAACCCCAGCCCGGTGAGTGAAGGTGGGGGAGTGCGAGCGATGGGGAGCGGGGGGATGGAATGAGCAAGGCGGGGTTGGAGGAAGGGGTGGGGCCTCAGGGAAGGGGCAGGGTAGATCCTGGGTTGCCGTTAGATTCAAAAAGTGATCTTGGGCGTAAAAAGGTTGGAGACCACTGCTCTAAATATATGAGTGTTCAATGGTGGGTAGGGACTTCTAACACAGAGAAAACTATGATTTTAGGCCATTCCAAGAAATCACAGCCCAGAATATTTCTTGGGTTGCCAATGCAGCTTTGGAAGTGCTGGATAACTGCTGCTGCTGTTCTGAGGTCATTTCTATAATTACCATCTTCAGAATAAGATCATATTATTGCCCGTGGTCATATGGACAGTTACAGCTAACTCATGAATGGAAGTAAACAGTAGATATTTTGTTTCTTGCTCACCTGCAACTCAGCTTAAAGAGAAACTGCACGTCCAAGTTCGTGTATGTACAATATGCAAGAAGAGAGATTTAACTTACATCCTTTTCATTTAGCCAAATATTCAGATATATAACTTCACAGGCATGCTACCAGTGTGAATTTATATATATTTACATACACAGAGATAGAGAGACTAACCTCAAAGCTGCAAAGACAACATCATATTGTGATACTTTTACAATCTGTATTTTGTAAATAAACATACATAAATTAAATATTTCTTATAAAGATAGTGTATTTTTAAACTGACCTAAACATCATATGCTCTTATTATTTGAGCCCCATCTATTGAAAAAGATTTGGAAGGCTTAACAACCAATTAAATAAATGACACTGGTGTGCTGACATGCTTTATAAGGATGAATGCAACTTGAGAATCCCCTCACACCCCCAAATTATCACTCTGTCTGTCTGTAATTAGATTTAAAACATTCTACATGAATATATTCCAGATAGGGCTTGTTGACACCACAGAAACAGGGCAACAGTTTCCTCTTTTAAAAACAGGTTATTGCTTTGTTAATATCGTCTGTATACCAGCAGTTCTCAACCTTTTTCTTTCTAACCCCCCCGCCCCCACACACATGCTATAAAAAATTCCACAGCCCACCTGTGCCACAACAACTGTTTTTCTCTATATCCAGTAGATTAAAAGCCAGGGCCTGTATTTGGGGGTGGCAAGCAGGGCAACTGCCTGGGGCCCCGTGCCACAGGGGTCCTTACGAAGGTAAGTTGCTCAGGCTTTGGCTTCAGCTCCAGGTGGTGTGGCTCAGGCTTCAGATTTCTGCCCTGGGCCCCAGTGAGTCTAGCACTGGCCCTGCTCTCTGGATTATTTTGGCGGACCCCCTGAAACCTGCTCGCGGCTCCCAGGTAGCCCCAGACCCCTGGTTGAGAACCACTGCTGTATACAACATATGATCATATATGCTTTTGATTTGAGATACATGCTGTATGTCATGCATGAGAACCCAGCTGTACCAAATATTAAACTACACATGAGAGAAATACATTAGATTTATTTTAAACTTGTAAAAGCTCCTTTGAAATACCTTCATATGGTGAGCATACGTCACCACCCTCTTCTTAATCACTTCATAGTTCATTGCTAAACTTTCTTCTTACTTGGTCTTTTCTATGGCATTTCTCATCTGCTTGAGCATTAATAAGAAGATATATAGCTATACCACAAACAGATGTACTTACTTTGTACAAATGCTTTATGGATACAGAACTATGCAAGGTTTCCCTTAATCTCAATGGGTCATCTAGTATGACAGGGACCCTGCTTCAAAGCTCATAAAAGGAGGTACCAAATTAGACTTTTCTGATTATTTTCTACACCCTTTCTGAGCCCAACTCTACTCACATTGAAGTTAATGGCAAAGTTCCCACTGTGAAATATGCGTGTTCTTCAAAATGTAACAAAAAACAGTCTATGGTGCAACCACTGTGATGCACAGGAGACGTGCCCTCTTCTTGACTTTTAATTGTCCTATTGATGTCTCCCTCGACAAGGCCACAAGTATGCTACATTCTCACTGATTTTTCAACCTTTTCCCCCAATTTTTCATATGGTTGCATCTTTGAAAATAAACATTCCTTCTAATTGGAGTTATAGAAAGGTCATGAATAACTTGGTCACAGAGGTGCATTGCAAATAAACAAGCTGGTATTTTTAATATTTATAAGCCATAACAAATAGAAAATTGAGCAACTTTTAGAAAATGTAGAAATTCAAATTCACTATTATTTTTTAAAAAGAGAAATAGAAACTAAGAAATCACCCAGTTAAGATCACTCAAACAAGCTTAACTCTGCTCCCATTTCCTGCTCACCTTCCACCAGGCACACCTATCTTTTGGTAAGAACTTTAAGAAATTTTCAACCTGCAGCTGTAGACAACTTGGGACTTAAACTGCTTTTCTCCTTTTCAACAGGCATTTCACCCATCTAAGTGAAGACAGACCTATCCCTTTAAACCACTTTATTTGTGTTTTGCTTGTGAAGTCAAGGAAATCTGGAGTACATAGTTTTGGTTTTGTATGTGTGTCTATGATTCCCAAGTGTGATCAACTGCTTCCCCACATCAATTTCTCATAATTTGCTGACAGACCGCAGACTATGCCTATCCATGCTAGGACCATGTAGAATTAAGATCACCATGCTGCCCATATTATTTGCCAAAACTCTTTTCAATTACAAAATAATTCCTCTGACAAATTCACAACAAACTATTCAAATGGCATCAGTTCATGTCAAAAACAAGATATGAAGAGACTTGGAGTTTCTAGGTTGAACTGTTTTGGAGTTATGATTAGCCAAAACAAAAGTCAGGAAAACACTCAAGAGCTGAGATCACCATACTATATGAACCCTCACTTCTCCCATATGACCTGTCACAACTGTCTCAAAACTTCTCATAAAAATGCAACCTTGCTGCAAGAGCATGCTCATGACGTTTCAGGTGGATTATTTTGACCCCCACATCTAAAACAAAATTTACAGGTAATGTAAAGCTATTCTCTACCTTAACTATAGAAAAGGAGAGGTTACTACTCACCTTGTGCAGTAATTGGAGTTCTTTGAATTATATGTCCCTGTGGGTGCTCCACTTCAGATGAGCATGCATCCCTCTGCCTCTGAATGGAGATTTTTGGTTGCAGTGCCTGTTCGGCCCACGTACGCACCCTACAGCAATGAGATCTCCTGTGTGAGCAATTGATTGTGAGACGGGTCCATGAAGAGGGACGGGGAAAGTGGTTGGAAGGGCAGGATGGAGAGGTAAATTGGATAGTATAACCCAAAGTTATGGCCTCCAGTACTTATTTGTCCAGTGTTATAGCCTCCCAAACTTCATGAAATAAGAAAGAGGCAGTGTCCAAATTGAGGAAAGGGGGATTGCATCATTCAGCTGAGAAAACCTGGTCATTGGGTGGTTTGAACTCTTGACCAAAGAATCAAAAGTGGTGTTTGGATGATATTGAAGGCTGGTATGAAGCATTCGAGGTAGTTGCAAGCTTTTTCTTTGAAAACTTCAACCTCTTAGTCAGTGGTTCCAGTGGCTTAAGGAAGGCAAAAATTGAGCAGGATGGGATCTCTGGGCTGACTGAGACATGCGTTGCTTCAGAGTCCTTTAGGATATGAAGCAAGTCGTCCGTGTAATCTGCGAAAAGCTACAGGCCATTGAAAAGTAAATATTCCACAGTCAATTGTACCTCCCACACAGACCCTGACAACTGAAGCCAGGAAGCTCACCTCATCGCTTCTGCAATGGAAACAGACCTGGCTGCAGTGTCCACTGCATCCAGTGATACCTCCAGTGAAGCTTTCGCAAAGAGCTGATCCTCCTTTATTATGGGTGCTGAACTGTTCTCAATGTTCCTGTGATAAATGGTCAATAAAAGCATTAAACTTCTTGTAGTTCAGGTAGTCGTATTTGGTGCCTAGTGGTTAGCTAACCTGAACTGAAGTGTTGATGACAAGTAGCTCTTATGACCAAAAAGATCCAGACATTTCTGGTCCTTATAATAAGAGGTGGCCTAAAAAGGTATGTTGCCTGCTGCTGCCTCCTTCATTGACTGCATCTATGACTAAAGAATTTGGTGCTGGACTGAGCAAATAAAAACTCCGAATCGCTGGCCAGGATGATGTATTTTTATTTAAATCAGCCCTTTTGTATGTAAAAGGGACCATTGCTGGAGTTTGCCAGGTAGACTTGATTCAAGGATGGCTTCATTAATTGGCAGTGACATCCATGCTGAGGTAGAAATGTGCAATGTGTCCAGGACCTTATGATGGGAATCCTGGACTTCTTCCAGGTGTAAGTGACCTGTTTCATCAGGTCGTGAACTAGCCTAAAACAATCAGCTAACGACGGTGGTAATGGCATGACTGCTTCATCAGGTGATGATGACAAGAGGAAACCTCATTTTCCACCCTGGAGTCTTGCCCCTCAAAGGTCTCCTCGGACAAAAAGAGTGAGGAGGAGGGATAGATGGTACCAGGGAATGAGGTCTATGTTCTGTGTGGGACTGAGTTGAGGCCCCTCAAAACTGCTGGTAGTACATGGCCTTATTGCAATACAGAGGCAAATGAGGGAGACCATGGGGGGAGGTATCCAACACTGGTCATCCCAAGTGTTGGAAGGCAGGGGCCTTTGTTGCATTTGCAACAGGGAATAATATCTCCTGGAATAAACTGGAGAGTTTTGAACAGTAAATTCAGAGTCTGAGTCAGAATGCTCCTCCACATATTGTATTCCAAGTGACAGCCCCTCTTTCTGGATAGTGGAAGACGGAGAAGAGATACCTCTCCCAAAACCGTGAGCAATCGGTGATCCAGCCAACTTCATTACCGAGAGGTGTCCGGAGGTCACAAGGAACAGAGACTCAGGCTCATTCGGTACCAAAAGGTCTTTTCACAGAATTATTGTGGTACCAGGTGTACAGCAGAATTCATTACCAGCATCAATGATGTTGCAGAAGGCAAGCGTGATGTTGCAGTGTGAGGCACGGACGTCTATACCAAGGGGGTCAAGGATTCCATTGAAGCTGGTCTGATAATAGTAGTCTTCAGTACTGACCCCTATACCACTGAGGTATGGGACTTACCTGAAGTCTTAGTGCACTTCACAGTACATGAAATACTCAGAGCCTCACTAACACTCCTTTCAGGACCAGATTTTCTTTGATGAGGAACTCTGTCATGCTCCTCTTATTCCTTCCTTTTACTTTGTGTGGGAAATTCTTTGTACTGTCAGCTCGGTTATCAGTACCTCACTCATGGAGAGTGTTGGAGACCAGAGTTTCGATGCTGTCTTCCCCTTGGAAGTTCTCAATGATTGTGACCCTGACAACAACGGAGCACCGACAAAAGTGGAGAGTCCCTGTACAGAGGGGTTCTCTTCTGATCTGGGGGAAGAGAACCCCTCTGTACAGAGGGGTTCTCTTCCCCCAGATCAGAAGGCAATCTCAAGGCTTCCTCCATCATTAAGAGCCTATATTTCATTTCCCTGTTCTTCCAGTATCTTCCTTTAAAAGAAGGGCAGTTCTTACACTTGCTGGGAATACAAGAATCTTCCAAACAACGAATGCAGAGAGAGTGCCCATCACTAACAGGAACTGCCTCTCAACAAGAGAGGCACCTTTTAAAGCCCAGGGAACCCAGCATCCCCAACAGAAGAAAATTTGTTCAAGCCCCTCAATAAGGGAAAAAGAGAAACAAAAATGTGTGTGCATGTGCGCATATATATTATATATATATGTTTTAAGAAAAGAAAGAAAAAACGGAGAACAAATTTTTCAACAATTATAAGGTGCTAAACCTACTACTACTACTACTGAAAACTCACTATAAAAGCTAAAACACTTATAGAAAAGGGAACAGGCTAGACTCTGTCTCTGGCCAAAGGCAGTTGAGAAGGAACTGAGGGAGGTTCACTCGCTCAGCCTATAACTTCAGTATGTGGCACAAGGATGTGTAGGGCGCATGCTCAGACTGAATGGGCACTGCAAATGAAAATCTCCAATCAAAGGCACAGGGGTGCATGCACACCTAAAGTGAAGCACCCACAGGAATACTACTCAAAGAAGACTATTCTCTCTCCCTCATGGAGCCCCATTTGTAGCCATTAGAATGGGAAATGTTAAGGGCTACTGAATAGTATCCTCAGTGTGTACACCTCAGGGGCAACTGAATGGTATATTTTAGCTAGTAGTTTTATTAAGATATTGATGTGGGTGAACGTATTCATAAAGGCAAAGATGGTGCACACAACATGGGTGATAAATAATTTTTCCAAAGAGCACAAGTAGTAAGTATTCCAAGAGGCATGAAGTGTATCCCTTTTATGGGTTAGTGAGCTTGCATTTCTCCTTCCCCCTCCCTCTAGCTAATGACCTGAAAATTACTGCCTAGGGTGAGACCATGTATTGTCTCATTAACATTCAGTACAACTGCCACAGCATGAAGGGAACAAAACAGATGCAAAAGAAGAGCAGAAATATGCAATGGACATTCTCTTAGCAAATTGTTCAGCAGTAGAACAAAGTTCAATAAATACAGTGCACAAATGTTTGGTTTTCCAGCACCCAGATATTTTGGGACAGGCTATTCCACACACAGAATTGTTGTGAAGGGAAAGAGAGACACAGAAAGAGAATTGTACATTAATACCCCTCTCTTCCTCTTCAGTATAATTCTTTGAGTTATTAATTAGAGGGCTGATGAATAAGCTGGGAAGTTTTCAAAATACAGCCCTAAATATAGAAACTGAACTAAAACTCATCTTTGGCTGCTCTAACATTGCACCAAGAGTTGTACCATGGGACAGCTCTAAGAACAGGTATTTTTATCAGAGGTATCAATGGTAGACTTTTCATTATCTGCATATTCATCCAATGACAAGAATGGAGTCTGGCTATTTGCATAATGCAACCATACTTCAGTTGAGAAATTAAAACCTAAGCTATCTGTTTTTTTGGTACCCACAAATGGCTGGAGTACTGTGGTCCTATGCAACTTCTCATGTAAATATTAGATTAACTACTAAGACAACCTGGACTCAAATTCTAGCAACATTCAGAGGCCACATAGCTCTAACTATCCTTTACCACATATGACAACAATACTACCACCAAGATAGCCCAGTGCTAGGAGGATATCAGCTCAGGGATAAATAGCTGGTTGAAGCTGAACCCAAGTAAAACAAATTATGCTAGTGGGCGGAGGAAAGCAGCCATGGTGCACTCTCCTTTGGCTAAAGGTGCACTCCCACAACTGGTCAACTCAGACCATAGTTGAGGAGTGCTCCTGGATTCCTTGTTGATGCTAAACTTTCGCAGCCTCCAGGAGCATATCTGACTGGCTGGGAGACTCCATTCCCTACTGGTGGAGGATGACCTGGACTTGGTTATATGCACCTGTCTCATTTGCTGTCTGAACTACAGCAATGCAATATACTGGGACATAAAGCTATCAGCCCTTAGGAAACTCCAACCAATATACACTACTGCAGCATGTCCCCTCTGTAACATGGGCTACCACAAGCACATCAAGTTTATCCTCCACTCTATCCACTGACTTCCCACAGAACATCACATCAAGTTCAAAGTCTCCGCTCCTTATCTTCAAGGCACTCAATGCCCTGGGTGCAGAATATCTAAAAGATCATGAAGAATCTGGTTGACAACTCCACTTCTCAGGCACAATGGAACTTTCTACCATAAGGACAAAAACTCATCTGTGTAGGAAACGGAGCTTTCTTGGGGGCTGGCCCAAGGCTGCGGAATGAACTCCCACAGGAACTAAGGACCATCACAAATCTCACCCCTTTGCAATCCAAGTGCAAGATGCATTTCAACCTGCCTTCTCCATCTCTTGTATAAATGAAGAGTAGATGTACATGTAAAAAAAATAAAAATAAAATAAAAAAATTCAACCAAAACAAAAACAATACACTGACACAATTTGCCCTCTGAGGGGAGGATGAGAAACAGAATGAACTTCAGTGGTGATGGATGTTATTAGTCACATCGCCTAATGCACTACTGGAGAATGCTCAGATACCACCATGGGGAGAGGCAGTGTTAAAAGAACCTAAATAGAACAGACCAGAACAGAACTGAGCGCCAATCTTCTAATCAGATGCTAACTCAAGTATTTGCACAATGCCTATAATTTTTCATGGGGTTTCAATTTGAAAGTATTCTTCATTTTCTGTCCTAAAGTTGTGTAATGTTGCTGAGCTTCGTTTAACAGTTGCAATTTTTCACCTTACAAACTGCATTTCAGTAGCAGGTGAAGTAATCTCTATATATAGTTTCCAAATCAGTTTTATTATGTTTATAATAAAGTTAGGGAAAATATTTGTAGTGATTTTGTTGTTGTTGCTGTCAAGATGTACTTGGGTTTTAGAATTTGTAAATTATTCATTAAAACAGAACACCTGTATGAAATTTCTCCCTTAATTTTTCTCCAAAAGCCTAAATTGCCACTGGTTTTGTGTCTCATTACAAGGATCTGAACCTACTAACTCTCCTTTGTCATATGACTGCAATAAGGTGCGAATTGCCCATTTCATTTTGAAAGGTTTCTTGCAACATGTGTTAACTTCTTACACTTAACAATCTGTTCCTCCTTGTACTAAGAGCTTATCTACACTGGCAAGTTTCTGCATAGTAAAGCAGCTTTTTGCACTCAAACTGCAGACATGTACACACTGCCAAGCCACTTTGTGCACAGAAACTACTCAGTTGCAATGCTGCAAAAAAAAACCACATCGACAAGAGTCGTAAAGCTATTTGCGCAGAGGCTCCAGCACTCTATTGCCAGTGTAGACACTTGATTGCTTTCTGCACTGTAATTGGCCTCCAGAGCTGACCCACAATGCCTCTGGTGACTGCTCTGCTCATTGTTTTGAACTTGGCTGCCCTGGAGACATGAGCCCCTCCCCTTTCAAAGCACTGTTTCTGACAGCCGTGGCGTGCTGTGCTGATCTGCTCCGGGACACAAAACAAACCACTAATGTGGAATGCTCCTGCTGTTGAACACAGAGGCAGGTGTGTGTGTGAGAGAGAGACTGCTGTGCAGAGAGCTCAGAGAGGGAGGCGGGGGCTGATGTAGGGGTTTTCCCCTTCCCCTTGTCTCAGGACTGGTTGCTTCCTGTCACTGTCTGAACTTATAAGACAGCATGCTGACACAGCCCCCCAAAACACACAGTCTCTCCCCCACCCCATACACACACACACGCTCCCTGTCACACACTTTTTCCCCTCCCCACTCCGCCCCCTTCAGTTGAAAAACAGCTGGCAATGTAGTAGGATGCCCATAGAACAATGGGATTGGGAAACCTGCATCATGTTACGCTGTGCCTGCCCCATAAGGCATTGCAAACCCTTCCCAAAGCACCCTGCAGCCAGCTGCACAGTGGGATAGCTACCACAATACACTGCTGTCTTTGTCTTTGCACTCCAGTGGATGCGCTCCAGTGTCACAAGGAGCAGTGAGGACACGCAACAGCGGTTTAATTCCAGCATTTTAATAGAAGTGGTATAACTTGTGGCGCAGAAACTTGCCAGTGTAGACATATCCTTAGCTGTGACGCTATGATTATCTTTCCCAGACCTAAAGATAAGCTTTTGAGCCTCACAGAACTTGTCTCTTTCACCATGAGAAGTTGGTCCAATAAGAGATATTACCTCACCCACCTTGTCTCTCTTAAAGAAAGTTGCAGTCATGCTCCCATCTTGAAATTTGAGTGAACGAAATTTAAAAAAAAAAAAAAGCTACATTTTGAGGTAGAAATGGATTTCACAAGCTTATGTGTGAAAAGCTTTTGGGCCCTCAGAATTTCGTTAAGTTCTGAGGAGTCAAGTAGCATGAAACAAACTATCACAAAAATGTTGCGTAGAATTTTTCACCAGTTTTGCCCAGGCTTTATTTGTAAAGCATTTTAGGACTTTTATGGATGAAAGTAAATGTAAAGATGAATGTAAAGTGATTATCAAATGCGTTTAGCTTGGTGGGAGCCCAGAAAGTGAAGGCCAGTAAGTATGTCACGCTTCCCACCCTCAATTTGTTTATGAAGACATTCTGCCAGTAATGTAGGTCTTTGATTTCAAAGCAATGTCAGAACTCGTATTCTTCATTATAAACCATTCTGCTAGTTCTGGATTTTAAAGATAGTTAAGAAAAACTAGGTTATCTACAAGGGTCAACATTTTAAAGTGCTTTCAAATTTAGTTTGCATGTTTTTCAAGTGTACAGGGCAGACACTACATCGGTAAACACTAGTATTATTCTGGCATCATCACTACCAAGTTCTTGACATTTCAGTGAGACCTGACTTTCTAAAGTTGTGTTTCCCAACCTGTTGTATAAGGTGTTCTGGGAAACCTTTTTTCCTTCCGGCAGACAAATCAATATATTCTTCTGCTATTAAAAAAATAACAAAAACAAAAAATAACAAACCACAGACACAATGTTCACAGAGGTGCTTCTGCAGGCAAGCATCCCTATTCAAGAAAACCCTTTAGCACAGCACCAGACTTTCCATACCACACATAACTCAAACATTCAGAATCAGATCTCATTACAAACACTATTCCCTTTCCAACACACCAGAATACATTCCTTTGACTTAAAGATGGCAGCTGGTAGAACAAGAGTACTCACTGGATTTGCAGAAAGGCACAACTTTTTACAGTTGTTCCATAGCTACATCTGACCACTAGGTTGAACTCTCCCATGTGGCAGGTAGCTTGTACATAGTAGCTGCTTGCTTGGTCTCCCTTCATGCTTTCACACATCCTCAGGTATATGAGTACCTGAAGTGTCTTGGTCTCATTTGGCTAAGCCCTAGGAATTTCCTTAGTTTTGCAAAATTGAGTTATTTTTAGCAAGTACAAGAGCTAAATAAATAATTTTAAATTATTAAAAGAAAAATATACACCAAGTAGTCATCATCATATTTGACTATGAGCTTGAGCATTTAATGCGGACTGAGTTCATTTTCCTTTTGACATTGGTATAAAAATACTGGTAATTTGATTTCACTGCAGATAGACAACAGTCGTTGATCTCACATTTGCCCAAAATGTAAAGTGATGATTATGTCTACAAGCTAAACAGAACCTCAGTCTTAATAATTTAATCATCAACAGAAGCCCAAAATTTGAAGTTACAGAACATTACCACAGAAGTTCTCAATTCTCTTTGGGATTTGCACATGAAAATTTTTAAACTAAATAGAAAAATTATTATTAATAAGCAGTTAGGTCTCAGAGATTGAAATGATTAAACTTGCATTAATACTCATTTTACAAAAATCTGATGGACTTTTGATGCCTAGGGTTGAGTAGAAGACATATTTTTTATAAAAGAATCTACAAATACCTATATGTTGTTTTTCAGAGAATACAGTTTGTGAAAGCCAGACAAGGATGCAGAGGCTTTCACATTCTCAACACTATCTTTTCCAATTCTTACAAACAAGGGATTGGATTCTTGAAGCCTGTTTACTAAATGTTAATATACAAAATTATGATGAATCAAACAGCATAAAGCAGAACTATCCTCATTTGAAATGACAGCACAAATCAGAAATATCACAACAGGCCCTTATTTTTGCTCCTTTTAACAAATACTCATATTCATCTTGTACAAGTACAGTACCTTCAGACATTTCACTGTCAGCTCCCATTTTCCGCTTCCTGCATTCCCCCCTCTCCCTTCCTGATTCAAAACCATCCCTTTAACACATCATTCCTAATTAGATGATTAGTGCTTCGAAGGGCAGGAGATAAGTCATTTGCATAATTTAATCATAAAAAGAAGTTAAAGATACAGATTTTGCTGTTCGTTTGTACAATTATCTTCTCCGGCCTGGGGGGCTGAGATATTAATGTGATTAAACAGTATTTCTGCAAACAGGCAACTATGTGTCCTCTATTAAAGCAGAGCTGGAGGCAAATGAAAAATTAATTTTAGAAGACAATCAATTTTATTCTACATGACTGTAATAAATAACAGCCCATCTGCAGACAAGTCATTAGGCCTTGGGAGGGTACATGTGTCACAAAGTCTAAATGACACACAAGGCTGAATTTTCCACCAAAACAGAATGAGTAATAAATGGTCCACCAGCTGTCATTTCAACCTAGACAGTCAATACATAGGATTTCCTAGAAAATCAGGTGTACATGTAAAGTACTGATCATACACCACCAGTTAAACCTGTACTGTGTGCATAAATCCAGGCAATTGCTGTTTTAACATGCATCATGCTTTCAAGTCCAGCTTGTGAATCGTATTTTCCATCCATATTAGCATGTACTACACTTATATTGGATAATTCCTTGTTTTTTGTGAGCACTAGTAGTGCTATGAAAGGTAATGTTGTTGGGCAGTGTAGGAGGACAGGAATAAAATGGAGGAGTCACATAGGTTTAATTTTTTAATGACTAATCTTCCGCAAGCTGTATCAACTTTCTGTATTTAATAAATACACTGAAATAAATTTTAGTGAAAAAACTATAACAACTAAAACAATCATTCTGTTTTAAAATATCTAGGAACTTCAACCAAGAGCCACCAGATTCAGATTTTCCAAACTATCCTTAGCAATAAACTTCCTTTTAAAAAAAAAAATTTTAGTTCCCCATACAATGAGTGTTATATAGAACATGACAAATCTCATGTGTGTAGTGCATGTGCATGTTCTATATAAAAACACACATACTTGCCAGTTAGTAATTTTGAAGGCTCCCTTTTTTATAGTACATTTTCATGTGTACTCTTTTGTAACCCATTCTCTCTCACATGTAGTCCTCTCCAGAGGATTATAATGGAAACCAAATAAAATGGGAACATAGACAATACCATATCTCACTGAGATATCTAAATAGCCCATAGCCTTATATGTTAACAATTTACAATTTATATATCTATCTATCTATCTACATATATACACACACACACACACACACACACACACACACACACATATTAACCATCCAATACAGGCAGTCTGCAAAAAAATGTACTGCTTTATTTTCCCAAATACAAAAAAGGCCATATTTTATTTAGAAAAATTATTTAGGTGCACATTCATTTAAAGAGTAACTGTCAAGATTTAAAACATATATTTACAAAATTTCTTCAACTAGTTTATTAAAAACACTTTAAATTATTAACAAAAGATTTTTAAACTTTTTAAGCTTTTACCATCTGCACTGTTAATTTGTTTTTTTCACTTCAGCTACCAGATAAAGTGAAACTATGCTGGTCGAGATATTCATAGTCAATTTCATATCTTGGTTCTCATGTACAACAGCAGTACAATGCTGACGTGTTTGGGTTACAAACCTAATAGGGGAATGTTTACATTGAAAATAAAACATTCCATTGAAATTGAGAAAACATTAAATGAAGACATTTTGATTCACATAACATTTTGTGAAACCTCTTCATACCCAAAAGTACTTCACAGCATCCTTTTAAACTGGCTGGGAAATATCACTACACAAACTGAAACTAATTAATCAACCTCATGCAGTAGCTCAGGGCAGTGGTTGCTATTTGAGAGGCGCAAATAATTCATAGAAAATTAGTAACAACTCATAGTAAATTATTTGATAAATTTAACCTCTGTCACAAATTCTCCATATACACATTACAGTGTTCTCAAATGCATTTGTTACTCAAAAATGTTCACCAAATAATTTCTACAAATAATCATGTTGAGGTTGTGATTCACAACTCCCAGATCCTTCCCAGCATGGCTGCTGCCAAGCCCATTATCCCCCATTCTGTATTTGGGCAATTGGTTTTCCTTCCCTAGGTGTAGCACCTTACATTTGTCTTTGTTGAATTTCATTGTTGTTGTCTATTACCCAGTTCCCCAATTTATCAAGATCTGAATTTTAGCTGGAGCCTCAAAGTGTTTGCAACTCTTCCCCATCTGCAAATCTATGTCATCTGCAAATTTGATCAGTATGCTCTCTAGTCCTACATCCAGGTCATTAATAAAGATGTTAAACAACACCAGACCCAAAACAAATCCCTGTGGAACCCCATTCGAGACCTCCTTCCAATCTGACATCATTCCATTAATAGTTACTCGTTGTTTGTGTTGTTTAACCTATTATGCATCCACTTAATGGTAGTTCCACCAAGTCCACATTTCTCCAGCTTACTTATCAGAATGTCACGTGGAACTTGACAAAAGCCTTGCAAAAATCCAGATATATTACATCTAGCACATTCCCCCATCCATCAAACCAGTTACCCTGCCAAAGAAGGAAATCAAGCTGGTTTGGCATGATTTGTTCTTAGTAAATCCATGCTGGCTGCTAGCGATTACCCCTTCATCCTCCAGGTGTTTTCAAATTGAATGTGTTATATACTGCTCTAGTACAGTGGTCCCCAACCTTTTTTGTCTGGCGGGCGCCAGACGACGAGCCATGGAGGACTGTGGCAGCGGACGAGCATCTGCCGAAATGGCGCCGACAAGCAGCAACGTCAATAGGCGTCGCCGTCGAAATGCTGCCGAGAAGCAGCGGCATCCAGGGGCATCGCTGTCGAAATGCCGCCAAAAAAAATCGGCGGCATTTTGGTGCCGACGCCTCTGGATGATGCTTCTCAGCGGCATTTTGGCAGATGCTCATCCGCCGGCCAGTACGCGGGCGCACTTAGACGCCCGGGTGGGCACCATGGCCCCCGCAGGTACCATGTTGGGGACTCCCTGCTCTAGTAGCTTCCCAAGTATCGGAGTCAGGCTGACTGGTCTATAGTTCCCTGGCTCCTCCTTTTTAAAGATGGGCTGACCTCCCCTGTCACCCACAGGTGTTGGAACAATTTTTATAGTGGGTGTTGAGAGACACTGAACCAAAACTGTAAATCCTGTATATGATGGAAACCACTTCAAGCCAGGGGGCGCAGCAGCACCCCCAGAACTCCTAGTTTCAGCAATTATGCTGTCATCCATGAGCAGAGCCGTCCTTTGGGTATGGCAAATTGGGGCGACCGCCTCAGGCCCCGTGCTTTGGGGGGCCCCGCAGGAGGCAGGCGGGGAGGTGAGGCAGAAGGGCAAGCAGGGAGAGGAGGCTAACGGTGGGCAGGTGCGAAAAGGAGCCGACCTACCAGAACCTCCCCCTCGTCCAGCGCTTCCTGCCTGCCAGCAGGCCCCGCCGATCAGCGCCTCCCCATCCCTCTCAGCACCTACCACAGTTCAGATGTGTCGCGGCATCAGGAGGCGCTGGGGGGGATGGGAGAGGAGCAGAACTGGGCGGGGAAGAGGTGGGGCAAGGGCGGGAAGAGGTGGGGTGGGGCCTTAGGGGGAAATGGGTGGAATGGGGGCAGGGTCTGGGCAGAGACACCACCCCCTTGAAGATTAGAAACTCAGCGCCTATGTCCAGGGCCCTGCACTCCCCTAGAGATTGCCCTGTTCATGAATTTGCAAATATTATTGCCAGTGGCTCAGAGGTTTCTTCAGCTAATTCCTTCAGCACCCTAGGGTGAATGGCATCAGGCCCCGCTGACTTGAATTCATTCAAATTATTCAGAAGATCTTTGCTGTGTTCTTTACTTATCCTGATCTGCATCTCCTCCCCTTTATTGTCCATAGTAACTTTGCTAGTAACCTGATCACGTGTTATTTTTTGTGAGAAGACTGAAACAAAGCAGGCATTGAGCAGCTCTGCCTTCCTATCATCTTCTATTACCAGCTCACCTTCTCCACTGAGCAGCGGGCCCACACCATCCCTGATCTTTCTTTTTTTGTCTGACATATTTGTAGAACCCCTTCTTGTTATCTCTAACATTTCTTGCCAACTATAACTCATTCTTTGCCTTGGTTTTCCTGATTTTGTCCATGCATGCTCACACTATTCCCATGTATACTTCCTTGGTGACATGCCCCTCCTTCTATTTCCTGTATGTATCCCTTTTGGTTTTTAGATGGCTAAAAAGCTCTTCTTATCTTTCCTCTGCATAGGAATACTTGAGGTTGAGCCTCTAATATTACATCTTTTAGGAACTGCCAGCATCCTTTGACTCCTTTTCTTCCTAATTGGTCTTTCCATGGGATCTTGCCTACTATTTTTCTGAGGTGGTTGAAATCTGCCTTTCTGAAGTCCAGCATCCTTGTTTTGCTGTTCTCATGTCCTTCTTTCCTTAGGATTTTGAATTCTATCAGATCATGATCACTTTCTCCCACATTCCCAACCACCTTCATGTTTCGCAACTAATTCATCCCTGTTGGTCAACACCAGATCCAAAATGGATGGACCTCCTAATTGCTTCCTCAAAGTTGTCCCTTATACAGATTTGCAGGACATATGATGTTTTGCTGTAACAGTCTACCAACAGATATCAGGGTAGTTAAAATCCCCTATTAATACTAACTCATGTGTGTTAGCTAATCTTGTTACTTGCTTGTAGAATGCCTCATCCACTTCCTCTTCTTGATTTGGTGGTCTATAATAGACCCCCACCATAACATCGCTACTGTTCTTTTCCCTTTTTATTCTCACCAAGAGACTCTCAGTAGGTCTGTCGCTTTCTTCCTCTTGGATCTTGGAGCAAGTGTATACATTCTTGACATATAGCATGACGCTTCCTACTTTTTTCCCTTACCTATCCTTTCGGAACAAGCTATATCCCCCAATGCTGGTACTCCAATCATGGCAGTTATCCCACCAAGTCTCTATAATGTCAATTAAATCATAATTTTCTTCATATTCCATCACTTCCAGTTCATCCTTCTTGTTCCCCATACTCCTGGCATTCTTATACAGACACTGAAGATATTTTGCTGACTGCCCTTCTGCTTTTCTTCTTAAAAGGATGCTTTTAATCCTTTTTTCATCCATTTTATTCAATAATCACATCCCTTTCATAACAAGTACCTGCAGTGGATATCTGCCACAAGGAGGCACCAGCAATTTAGCCTGGCTGCCGCCTTCCTATTCCGTGCATACCAGATATTTACTGATTCCTTCCTTAAAGGAAGACAAAAAGATAACCATTCCCCACTTGGACATGTGTACCCCATCCTTCCTAAATAACTCAGGTGCCCAATAATACATGTTCAGATGAGGAATTACCAATCCCCTGTGGTCACATATGAATTTAGCCCCTACTCACGCACCCCCTAGCCTTACCAGCCTGCAGAGGCTTTGTAGCTCCTCACTATACTCTCTGCTGCAACTTTTCAAATCAAATAATCATTACCCAGGATTTTGTCCCCAGAATCTGCCAGAAATCTCTCTCAACTCTGATCATCAAGTCGACCCCCTTACACACTTCTAAATTATTTCTGCTGGGTTTTTTGTTTATATTAGAGGTAAACAAATAGAACCATGTTTTCAGGCAACAAAGGTGAACAAAGGATGCACTTGTGCACGAAGAATCCCACATTTGCATGAGTAAAACAGGTATTTGCAAGTTAATGAGAACTTGTGCAAATGTGGGGGTTTGCATGTGCAAAGGGTACACATTCATTTTGGTGGGAGTACCCATTACACTCTTGTTTGAAAACATAGCCCATGTCTTGAGAAAAAACATTCTAACGGTATAAGAAAATAACAAATCTGCAACAGTTCAATAAAAGAAATTAAACAAACACACTCTGTTATCCTACTTTCTGATCTCGCCAGAACCTCACAATGGAATTATATTGCTGTATGCAGGGCTGTTTTTCTTTTTTTAAATTATGAAATAAAGATCTGCTGTGACCTTGTAGATGGCACCAGGCTTGGCAGCAGATGGACAGTGAGCTTGGTAGCTTCTACAGTTAATCCAGCTCCATTCAATTTTCTTTCTCCAGGATTTGATATGGATGATGCTGGTATCGTGACTGTCCACCAGTAAACTGCATGCTGCATGTGGTCTTCTATAGCCCATCTTTCTCTCTTTAATGAATGTGGTGAGGAGGAGATTTGGCCAGTTCAAGGATGGCAGAAATTTGCCTCCTGACCACAGGGATTCACGTGACATTCCATATCAATGGCTCGGATTTTAACCCTGCCATACTCCAGCACAGTTTCTAAACTCTGCCAGGGCTGTAGCCTTTTGCAGAGCTAACGTTTAACACACACACATTCACATGCTCCACAACGTTGGTCTAGGAATAAAGTGTACAATGTATAGGAGATGGAGTGTCTACATAAGGGATCGGCAACCTTTGGCACGCGGCTCGCCAGGGTAAACACCCTGGTGGACCGGACCCATTTGTTTACCTGCCACGTCCGCAGGTTTGGCCGATCGCGTCTCCCACTGGCCGTGGTTCGCCGTCCCAGGCCAATGGGGGCTGCGAGAAGCCGCGGCCAGCACATCACTCAGCCTGCACCACTTCCCACGGCCCCCATTGGCCTGGGATGGCGAACCATGGCCAATTGGATCCGCGATCAGCCAAATCTGCGGACATGGCAGGTAAAGAAACTGGCGCAGCCTGCCAGGGTGCTTACCCTGGCGAGCTGCGTGCCAAAGATTGCTGATCTCTGGTCTACATACATTCTACAGAAAAGATGTATTTAAGGATTTATAAACTCTTCATGCTCTCCTGCAATATCTGCATCAGAGTACACCTGTACAAGGGTTCTGTCTTCTTTCCCAGACTCTACCTTTCTCTTGTGCTTTAGAACTTACAGAATTCTTAAAATCCATCCCCACAGCCCAATACTGTATTCTGAACTATGAAAACTCCATAAAGTCCTATACATTTCCTGACTAAGAGTAAGCTACAAAACACATGGCCCAAAGTTTTGACCAACTGCCAACCAAATTTGTAAAATCCATTGGATTTTATAGATACTAAAAACAAGAAATAAATCTTTAAAATCATGCAAAATACTAACCAGACACAATGCTCAGTGAGGCTGAATGAATAAAATTTGTTCAGAGTTTCTATGTTAAGGAGTTTTGGAAATACACAGTTCCAAAAAAAAGTCAAGATTTTTCAAAGATCAAAACACTTAGTTTTTAAACTCATTTATTCAGAATACCATGCCTGATTATTTTGGGGGGAATTTCACATTACTTTTCCCTGGAAAGACAGCAATTTTGAGAAATTTCAGCTGAAAAAAATACTGGTCTTATAACAGAAAATTTGGTAGAGAGAGAAAGGATGTTCTTGTGGTAAAGGCACTGATCTGAGATTCAAGAAATCTGAGTTCTTCTTCTTAACTCTTCTACAGACTTCCTGTATGATGAAGGCAAATCACTTATTAGCTGTGTGCCTCAGTTCCTCTCTG
The DNA here is from genome assembly GCF_013100865.1 of Trachemys scripta elegans. Taxonomy (NCBI): domain Eukaryota; kingdom Metazoa; phylum Chordata; order Testudines; family Emydidae; genus Trachemys; species Trachemys scripta. The sequence goes on along the minus strand of NC_048306.1, from coordinate 29,619,849 downwards.
CAAAAGAGGGATAGTAATGCTTCCCTACCTAACATGAGGCTGAAAGGCAATATTAATTCAATGTTTGTGAAGCCCTCAGATGCTACAAGTGCCACAGAAAACCAATAAACTTTATCACAAAAAGCCTGCTGTTTCAGTAATATGCTCATCAGCTAGAGAAAGCACAATTCTCTATTTTTTAAAAATATATGTGCTTTTGTTAGGTTATTGTTCAAGGTTTTGTTCAGATTACATATTCTCTTGTTTTATAACTGCTACCATTTTGATTATAGCTATCTACTTGTACATTCTGAAACAGAGAGAAAGGGGAATCAAGGGGGACGAAAAATTAAAAGCCTTTCTAATTTCTATTTTTCAACAGTGTTTCCAAGAACACGTGTGATCATAATTTCCTTAAGTTTGATGGGAACTACACACATGCATCCTAAGGAAAACATATTCCGAAGACAATAAAGCCACCTCCAAAGCTATGAAGTATGAAATATGTCCAAGAACTTTGCAAAACCCAATAGAGTTCATGTTTGCCTGCAGCAGGTCCTTTCTGATGGTATTTATTGTTAAAAAATCAAATCCAGTAGTCAAAGCCTGAGCCTGCAGCAGGGCAAAAGTAATGTGACTGGCATTTATCCACTACCAAATGCATAATATGCAATAGTTTAAAATGCACTTACAGTATATGGATTCAATATATTATATTTACTTTTCTTAAAAGATTTTAATTTTCACAATGTTGAACACCTGTGTTATTACTACATTGAAGTAACTAACTCGTTCTAATGCGGGAATTTGGGCTGTCATAAAAAGATACAATAGACTTCTTTATGGTCAGAACAGAATGTGTTTTCTACACTCATTCTCCCTTGGAAACAAAACACACAATATTTCATCAACATATATGTCCTCAGAAATTTAGCATGTAATTTGGGGGGCAGAAGGAGTGCAAAGATATTTCTTCTCAATTTTAAATATTAGAAAGTTGGCTTGGCATATATTCATGACTTCACTATTGCCACGTAATGTGATCATCCCAAACTCACGGCAATAAACTTTCCTACCACAATGTACCACCCTGTGTTCTCTAAGTATACTGGACTAAGCTTTCTATTTGCATTCATGGTAATAAGATAATTTTGATTAACTTAACAATTAATAATGAAGTGTTTTGTTTTAGTTTCACTTTTCCTGGAAACTTGGTAAACAGAAAAAACAAAACAAAAGTTCTGAGGATTGGTGTAATTAAGGAAAGGACATAGTGAGGATACATATATAGTCATTTTTAGACAAATCCACAGGATAGATATAATGAAAAATAAAGGTATGTGCCGAAAATTCTATTTTCATTACGTGCCCACACACAATATATGACATATCCTTAAATTATAGGCTTTTGCAGGGGTCCTGAAGTTAGTTTCTGGAGTATTCCTAGGAATCTCTCACACAATAATGGAGCTGTGAAGGTGGCTTTTATTTAATTTATTTATTTATTTATTTTGAGTATTCTAATTCTGTATGTACATATAAGTCCCATTACAAAGGATTAACAAACCACATCCCCACTGATGCAAATTTCAATTCTATGTTAAACCCAATTTTTACCTAAATTTCTTTATAGGTTCAGATGTGTTATGTGATAGTATATGAAAACTTATCACAGAGGGACTTTGGCTGGGAGCAAAAATGACAAGGAACATTAACAATATTCACAAAATTAAGTAGAAAAAAAGCCAAAAGCACTGGATTTTTTTTTCCTGAGGAACTCAGTTGTTCTTGATATTGAGAAACACAGCCCCCTGTTTACAGTACACCTCTACCCCAATATAACGCGGTCCTCGGAAAACAAAAAATCTCACCGTGTTATAGGTGAGACCGCGTTATATCGAACTTGCTTTGGCCCTCCCTGTTCCTTGTTCCCTGACCGCCCTCTCCAGAGACCCCCGTCCCTAATCACTCTGCTACCCAACCCCTCTGCTCCCTGTCCTCTGACTGCTCCGACCCCTATCCACACCCCCAACCCCCTGCAGGCACTCACCAGCAGCGGCGGGAAGTGGAGCAGCCCGGCCGCAGCCTGCTCCACTCCGCCACCTCCCAGCCACGGCGCTGCTTCCCACCGTTGATGAGTGCGGGGAGGTTGGGAAAAGCACGCCCCCCAACACTCACCTGCGGTGGGAAGCGGAGCGACGCGGCTGGGAGGTGGCAGAGTGGAGCTGGCTGGGGCCGGGCTGCTCCGCTTCCGCTGCTGACGGTGAGTATGGGGGTGATCCATTCCCACAAGCCCCCTCCCCCAAACGACACGGCTGGGGCCGGGGCGAGGGAAGCAGAGCGGGCTGCTCCTGGCCCCCCGCTAATCCCCAGGGCCACTCTGGGACTGCAGGGCCCCCAAAAGTGCCCCCCCACAGCTCCTCCCTCCCAGACCGGAGGCGGGGGGAGAGCCCCTGCCCGCCCCGAGGCCCTCTGCCCCTTAGCCAACCCCTCGGCCCCAGCCTGGCCCGGCACCCTTAACACGCTGCTCAGAGCAGCGTGTCAGAGCTTTACCGCCTTGTATGCGAACCCGCGTTATATTGGGGTAGCGGTGTATTAAGTTTAGAAATGGGTCATTTCTCCAAGAGAAGGCAAAACAGGTCAACATAATCTTCTGACATGAAGAACGGAGCCATTTCTCCCACTTGGCATGGGATACTCTGAAGAGTTATCAATCTGATGAGCCAGTGAGATGTGGACTACTGAGTACAGCAACGAAAGGGAACATGCATTGATGATGCAAGTGATTATACACTTCAACTCATTCCAATCATAAATGTACTGACTGCACATATTTTTAAAAACTAAATAAACCTGAAATAGTTTACTTCTAAAAATATACTTTTTAATTCAAACAACCCTGAAGCCACTATTGCATTATTTCACTCTATTTTAAAACTGATATCTAAAAATAGCCCCCCCCCCCCCCCCCCCCCACTAGTTATTATAGCTCTTTATTTCAAAAGGATAACACAAACAACACTGTATTACAGAAGATGATCCCAAATCTCTAGGGGTCTATTCTGATGTGCCACATATAACTTTTATTAGTATTGAGGATAATTAGACATGTATACTGAAGGGAAAGGGATCTCAAAATATTTAAGATTTTCACTGGGTTTGCTGCTGCAAAGTGTCATAGAAATGATTCAGATTAAGAAAGACAGCAAGTTATCTGAATTGCTGGATAAAGTTATCAAAATTTGCATTATGCATCTGTATATGCTGTATATTATAAATATAAAACAAGACCATATTTTATGTCAGTATTTGGTGATGTGCAAACTACTCATACTTCAGTTAATAGTGTCACCAGAAACCTTCAATTAAATAAATTAATAATACAGCCTTAGGCTGCATTGGTAATATTTCAGATGCATGATATTGTCAGATATCTCAAGTTGTATACAGTACATCGCAAGTATAATATTTTCAGATATCTTGAGTTTTATACATGAATAAACTGTAACAGCTGGATTAATAAAGAATAAAACAATCACAACATTGTCTGTGATGGTATTACCATACCTTTAAGAAAAGCAAAAAAGAGACTTCCTTCTAAATAACAACTAAATGCTCAGTGTCTAACATATTGCTGCAAGCTATAATGGTTATAACTGTTAATCCAATACACCTTTTATACAAACCCATAAACACATGAGTGGAAAAATAGCACAGATGTTCATCTCTAATGCAATTTCCATTCAATTTCCTAAGTGCGGTCCCTGTGTGCAAACTAGCTTAACGTTATGTTTAGCTTGCAAATTCTTTTAATAAATAATGAGTGCAATAAAACTGGTAGATCAATGGCAAGCTGAGAAATCATAAAAAAAGCCTTTTGTGTTCAGGTTGTTGCCGATTTCAAACTTTAATCCAGAGACCAATCAATATTACTTTTTCTTTTTAACCCATCACATAAATAGCAGATAGACTAAATGTAGCTTAAATGCTGCTACCAGATATCAGCTGCCAGAAACTTGATAAGATCATCAGACACAACTGAAACTGAACATTTTAGACCTTAACATACACACTACATTATAACAAGCAGACTTGTTTAAAAATCATTGTACGACAATAAAATTGGTGCTACTCTTTTGTTTTGGCTCTTTGTACTTTTGGGGGTGGGGGTGCAGTATTTATAACTGAATCAAGAAGGCTCTGACAATACACTAACAAGCAAAACAGGCTTAACAGGTCAAAATAACGTACAGCCACAGGAAATGTAATCTCCCTAAGATTGCTTGTGACAGTAAACTTTTTATATATATGAACACACATACACATACAAAAAAAGGCAACCTACCTATGCCACCAAGGACGAGAGAAATGCATGTGAATATAAGTTTCATTAGGATTGGTATCTTGGAACATTTCAGGGCAGGCTACAAAGTGCGCTACTTAATAAGTATCAATGTTTCTAATTCACAGGTTGTAGAATGAGAGAAAAAATACCTATTACCAAGCCAATTTGGATAACCATGCTTTACCAATAGGGAATCAAGATCAAAAGTGCACTGCCCCAAGGGACAGTTCTAATATCAAGCAGGATAAATCTAAATCACTGAGAATCATTACATACTAGTGTACTTGTTGTACTTGGTAATTCATGTTTAATCGTAACATATAAAAATCTTGCCTTAATTTACACTGAAAGAAAAATGTCATAGTACTACAATATCTCTAATGTACTTTTCAAAACAATCTAAGGAATCTCAAATTGTGAATGTTATCATCATATAAATTGCCATTTGTACATTTGATTGTTTTTTCTTGTTGCTCTTACAGTTTTTTATTATTTTTAGAGTACTCCAGATAAAGATAGGTTAAAAATTGTGCTTTTTGTACTATCTCCGTTTACATAATAAGTTTTATTAAGCTGAAGAATAATCACACAAAGAACTCTGCCAAAAAAAAGGAAGCGAGGGTGCCTGTCAGGATTCTATTGATTAGACAAATATTTTAGATTTAAAGGTGTACATCTTTGTTCATAACTTCAAATAATTTAAAAATTATACTAATGCAAGAATATGCAGAGCAAAGAATAAAGGTCCTGAGTTCTGTGGAAGAAAGATCAGGCCCAAAATTATTTATGGTACTTTCTGAGAAGAAACACATGTACATGCCAATTCTTTCCTTGATATGTAACAGACTTATCACTTGCAGAAAGGAAATCAAATGAAGGTTTTAGCATTAGGACCCAATTCTGAAAACAAAGGCTCATATACTAGCAATATCTATAAATAAGTTCTTACTCATCCCTTGTTCTGGCAACCTTGCACTGATCTCAATGCGAGGTTCACCTGAGCAAAATCGAAATATGGACTTTAAGACTAGGCCTCAACATCTTTTAATGTGGGCACTGACAAACTGTTCTGACATAATTAGAATTCCAATTTGTAAAATTTGTTCAACCAGGATTTAACACCGACAGAATTCCCTAGCAAGAGTATTCATACAATTGTTATAAAATATTTAACAATAAACAATGATCTTTCATTCCAAAGCTATACAATAAGCAGTATAATTCCGATATAAGGATTTTTTGCTCTGGGCCTCAACTGTCCTGGAGTTCACTATCAGCTTACCATTTAAAAAGCGGACACGTACCCAAGAGCAGCCTACACAGAGTATAATTTCATGAAGTTAGAGCTGGTCACTTCTGACTTTGTAAGTTTAATGCTACACCACACATTGATATATTGGATAAATAAAGGTACATGTAACAATGTTAAAGTGTCAGGTTATTTGCATATACTGCATATTTCTATTACATACTGTTTCCTTTATCAAACTGGAACTGCTGTAGCAAGAATGCTAAGAAGGCAAACATAAATCTACATCTGTAACAGCTGCTTTTTCCCACTTATCCTCAAAAGACTTAATGAAAGGAAAGTAACAAGTTTTTTAAATATTAAATTTGTACATGATTAGTCATTTATAAAAATAAAATGTTAACATAAAAGAGATGGAAATGATAAAGTTGACAGAGATTAGATTGATGCATCTCACAGGGTTCACAACAAATCACAAGATATTCATTTACCTATTAGAGAGAAAACAAGGGATGCCATTAAAAAATAACATAACAATACTATAATTGTGTTTAATGTAGTTGGGAAGATCAATTACAGTGTAATAACAAGGACCTTTTATGCTTTACATAAGCTTCTTTAGAATTTAAAATAGTCGGTGAAAGTCAGAATTCTCCAACCTATTTTATGATCTGTGATCCATGGGTTCTACTCCAAAATAGTGGATACCTGACTATGTGGATCACAAAAAAATACTGATCAACAACTTTTGTAATATTTTCAGCAATAAATGGTGAAATAATAATGGAAGCACAACAGACAAGCTGATTCCTCTTCTGCATCAAACAAATGTTAAACCTAGATGCGTTAAATCCAAAAGAAATACATTACTGAGAATTAAAAAACTAACTCCATCCTCTAATCAATTTGGACACAATTATATTCTATTTATAGTGACACTTTCAATGTGTCCCAATCTTATATTATTAATTTTGGTCATTCCTGTTACAATGAAATATTAATATTGAGAAAATGGTCACACTATTAAAAAGCTATGCTACATTTAGATTTTAATATTGATTTCTAACATTTTACAATAATTAATCATTCAGTATGAATTTATAAATGTTTAACTTTGTATTACAGGGTGATCTGGAGATTAATATTTTCCCCAGATTAATTCTTTGATTAAGTTTATATCTTTGCCCTGTTCCAAAAAGACAATTTAGTTATTCTAACAGAACTGAAAAAAGGGGATACCGCCACTTTAAAAGCTTCAATCTCTTTGACATTGCTGGCAGTGTATGGGAACATTAATGCATCTGTCATGATAACAAGCTAAGAATAACATCTAGACATCAAACCGAGCAGAGAATCCATCTGAAGTGATTCATTCAGATCTGTCTCATTGATTTATTAAACACAGGGCAACATCTGCAGCCTCACAGAGCCGCCTGGCAAAATTAATGCAAGATCAATTCAAATGGAAAAAAGTGCAAAAGAGATAAATCAAAACACAATTTGCATGCAGTTCCACAATCAGGCTTATTGGGTGCAAATGCTCTATTTCTTTCCCAAAGCAAATGAGTTTAAATGTTGTTTTATCTTTTTAGAATTGTGTGATTTGAAGTGACAGTGAAGAGTTCTGCAGGTTGAGATGGTGAAAAGGGAAAAGGAGAAGAAATGCTTGCAAAGACCTTTTGAATATGCAACAAGAATATCATTAATACCTAATTGTTTTGCTTTTTTGTCTTTGCTCCAGAAACACAGTATTTTCAATTTGAAGAAGTTACACTAGAAAATTTAAATAAATGTAGACAGGAAAACTATTAAATGTTCATCTTTTGGAAAAAGCCAATTATGCTACAGATGGAAAGCTCTACTGCTATCAGAAAAGTAAAGAATTTTGATTGTGGTTTCTTCATATTAGATTTGCCTATGAGAAGCATTTTTACAAAAGCCAAAGATTTTGAGATGAATAAAATAACTTCAGAAGGTCAAAGATGTTCATCTTAGTTATTTTTCGAAAGGTATCAGTAATTTCCTTTTAAAAATGGAAAAAAAATCTCTTTCTGCATCCCGACAACGTCCACTACACTAGCAAGAACCCTCAATAAAATGTTGTAAGTAAATCTCCCCATCCACAAAAGAAAAAACAGAAAATTGATTATTTTAATTTTAATATAACATCACCTCCTAAACTAACAAGTTTTTGGCAAGTATGAATTAACACTAAATATTTACTTAGGCAAAGGCAAAGTAGTTTATGGAAGCGTAAGTGTACATTTAAAATCAATATACACATGGACGCTCTGTGCAGTGGCACATGACTGGATTGTTTTAATTATAATCTTGACATCATTCTTCTAATAAAAGACAGAGCATTGTTGACTATGGGGCTGCTTTTAATAGACAACATGACTAGACCCTCATTATGCCATGAAATAAAATGTCTGCATTTACTGCATAGATTCATTTCTGAAGTCTTTAATTGTTTGTGAACAAACCAAAGTAATACAAAATATTAGCTTAACAAAATAGTTTAAATTTGTCACAGAAAATAAGCCATGTGTTGCTCTGCAGTTCCCTTTACCTGAAAACACTTTCTCATGTGAAATATTTTACTATATGTTCACCAGATAATCCAGAGCAATACTACCACAACAGTCTACAGCATTCATCTAATACAAATGCCCAGAAGAATCTTATCAAAAATATTCTATTGGTTGGGTATGAATCATACATATGCAATTGTGATTTTAAGGGTCTATTATACATTGTTGTACAACTGTTCTTAATGTAGTTGTATATTAAGTTGTTATAACGCAATCACATTATACAGCTTTTGCTTTTAAATCTTAGAATAAACTTTATAATGCTACAATTAATCAATTGGTGGTCTGATTTGAGTAATCTTCCAAAATATCATAAATTATTTCTTAATTAGGCTTTGTAAAAAGATTCACTCATTCTTGAAGTTGCTACTTACAATGAACTAACTTATGAAAAGGTTAAAGTTTTATTTCATGGTTCCTAAAAATAAATTATAACGATGGATAATTAGACCTAAGGCTAAGAACATTGTTTATAGGGATGTGTGTACAACATTATATTTATACCACACAAAAAAACCTCACTTTGGTGTTAAGGAGGAAAAATCTCCAACCAAAACTTTCACTTGTAGATGCATTTCTCTATAATTCTTAAGAGCTCTGTAGACAAGTTCAATTAAGAAAATATTGTGTCAGAGAGAAGGAGTGAGAAAAAAAGTTAAATATGTCCATTCTTTGATTAATCTACACTGCCGTGTTTTTCATTCTAATGCAAAAGCGCAAAATGCAAAACTGGAAACAAGTTGTTGTTTGTTTTTAAAAAAATCAAAGTAATATAGAAAGAGAAAAAAATCAACTATGAGATATCTAATTACTTTTCCAGCGATTCTCGAGCCCGCCTCAGCATTTGAACATGATTTTAAATACAATCTGCTATAAAATTGTTTTTATAACTCAGAGGATAAGGAAGGAATGTACAACATTTTGGAATTGCAAGATAAAATGCTTAAATAATGTGGTAGAACAACACATCTTCAAAGATTTTATTCTAACTTTTCACTGATATCACAGTCTTTTCCTGATTTTACTTCCCAGGTATAGGAATACAACTATTTTACACTGTATGACAAAATGAACTTTAAAATGTATTATGTAATTCATAGAATGTGCACAGTAGTGTCCAGGATATGTTACATTTAGTAAGAGACAAGAGAATTCCATTACGTATGACAATTTATCTATTATCATCAGACATGAAGTATACTGGGCTGGTCAATAAATAATTTGATTGGCAAACTAAGTGTCAGGTTAAGCATTTCAAATTATCATGATACAATACGATTAATATTCCTAAGCTGCAGGCATTCAACTTTAAGATAATTCATTTGAAAAAAGTTTGTTTCTCATGTACTCATAATCGCTATTACGCACTACATGTGTAGATCTGAATGCAAAACATATTGATAGTAGTGAGTTTATTTCCAGATATTGGTACTTTCAAAAGAAGAAAAGAATACTGCGTATAAACAGCGAGATAGTCAGTGGTGACATTAAATGTGAAACTTATCTTCAAAAATATCTTGGTAGCCGTTATCCCTAAACAGATGAAGATAAATTTCATTTCCGTAATTAGGTAAAAGGGCCTTATACACATGGCACATAAGCTTTTTCCTGTATAATCTTTTAAACTGAGAGCTGCTTTTGCCCTTGGACAGGTATGTGCTTTATTTCAGTCCTGTTGGTCTCTCTCTCCAATGCCCTAGCCATATTTTTCTGACTGCATCTCTTGGCTCTTCTGGCTGCATCTTTCAAACCCTCCTACAGCATCTCTTAGCTCCTATTTTCTCATTTGGAGCTCCTCTGCCCTTGCCTCTCTTTGCATATCTTATCCCCTCTCCCAGCCATGTGATTTTGGTGAAGAACAAATTGAAATAAACACTTATTTCAATATTTTGTGCCATTTTTGGTCAATTTGCACATATCTTCATGTCATGTGTATAATGGGGCTGTATCATCCACGCAGTTGTGTGCAATTACTTATTTCCACTAATCAACTTGATTGTTTTGTGTGCATTGCTCAAAAATGTGGTTCCGAGATCAACTTGCCAGTCAAATTTCAGAAACATGTTATTTTAATATTAGTTTGGGCACCAAAATTTTGTGAATATTTTGCAAAAAGCCAAAGATATTTTACGTGCTAGGTATGCTAAGGGTACCTTATAGAATTTTGTTCCCATCTTTTTCAAATACAGTAGTCACAAACCTTGCTTATACATCAAAACTTTGATGTGGCAGTAGTTGTGATGTCACAGGGTAGTATGACTTGTTGAAATAAATGGGCAGCAGGAGAAACTGAAAGTGAGCAAGAAAAAGAATACAGTTCATGTGGACACAGGCAGGAATGGAATTAAAGTAGCTCTGAAATGTCATCTTTATCACTGAGAACAAAACATAACAGGAGGAGAAAAAAATTTCCATAAGAATCAAAAGTCTAAACCTGCTTTTACTTAAGCCAATGGCAATGGAAGCAGGATCAGACCCCAAATAAGTGCAATAAGACTTAATTTCATCGTGTACATGCATTTACTTAAAACATGAAACCATCATATAGCAGAGTCTAAGTGGTAAGAACTAACCACCTGATTTCTAATATAGAAAGTTAACTTTTCCCTGCTGTAAGTCATGGCAGGCCTAAACAATGTACTTGTAAACAGCATATGCAAAGATAACGTTTCTTGTTAAGATAGAAAGATGAGTCTGAGTTTTTTCCTCAGAAATTGCTGAATGTTTAACTATTAGATGTCATCTAGAGTTCGCTCTCTTATAATTTACCCTTTCTTACTATATATTTCTATTAAGCCCTGAGAGTTTTTTGTTTATGAGATCATTATCATTTCTAAAGCAAGAACTATGAGGTCACAAACAAGGATTCTGACCCCCCATGTATGAAGAACCCAGCAGGGATCTTCCATGAATACAATCAGCTTTGGGTTTAGTCATTTAAGCACAACAGGACAAGGGCTATAACAACAGTAAAACCTCTTTGATTAAATAATGTACCATTATTCCAGAGTTATACTAAGCAACAGTTTGTCTGTAAACTACCCATACTCCTCAGGCACACATAGCACATGTTCTTTGGCTATCGTTATTTCTTTTGCAAGACTTATGACTACTGTATCACAAGTTATGTTCACAACCCAGACAACTAGAGATCATAATTTCCAGTGAGAGAAAAAATATACAGCTAAGAACTTAAAGCAAAAAGTACTGAGTTCCTTTTTACATAGTCATTTGAAAGATTATCTAGATACTATATTTGCGAAAAAGTGAATAATTATTTCATATAATTAGCCAAGTTCATGCTTAGTGCAGTTACCTGGTACACAGATTTAATAAACCTTAGCAAGAAAGTTCAACAGTTTAAGAATTTTGTGTAATCACCTACACTAAATCACTCCTCTTTCTCTAGAACAGATTTCATACAATTTATTGCCTCCTTTACACCATCTAACTCTGCTATGGTCCCTTCTGGCAGCGAGCATCATAAACTGTATTGCATGCTCCCACTGCTTCTGTAGTTAGAGACAGTGATTTAAGGTGGCCATACCGTACGGTCCAGAAAACTTGTCTAACAGTTAGCCAAAGTGAAGGGAGCATCCTCTGAACACTGCCTCATTCGCAACCTGACTATTCGTGCCAACGTGGGGTTTCCGTTTCTAAAGCATTGCTTAGTTTTGGCGCATCCTGCATCTCGACCCTCCCTCAAAGAGACCATCACAGGGTAAGAGGCAGTTTGCACGTTATCAACAGACCGTCCGGTATAGTCGTGCAGCGGAGCCCCACAATTAGGCTGGACTTCTAGGCGCTCATCTTCCCTAACGCGGAACCTGCAGGGCTGAAGGCACCTTGCAAGGCGCGCTAGGAAGCGCTCAGAGGCCTGGAGGGGACGCAGCGGGCTCGGGAGAGCTCGGTAGCGGACTCTTTGCTCTGTTTACAGAGAAGAGCCTCCGGGCTGGCCTGGCACGAGCAGCTCGGGAGCACTCTCACCACCCACCCCAGGCTTGGGACTCCCGCGGAAACAAAGTTTTCCTGGCGCGTGACTGTGCTCAGGGCTCCGGCTGCCTGAGGAGCGCAAGGTGCCTGGGCACCCACCCACCTACCCGCACCCTGGAGGAGGCTGAGCACACGCCCTTGCCACCAGTGGGCAGCCAGTGAGGAGAGGCGCCGAGCCGGGCCGTGAGGAGTGACAGCGAAGTTTGCCGCTCACCTGGCGTTGGTGCAGTCGTTGTACAAAGTTTCGAAGTCTTTCCTGGTGATGAGCTTGCAGCGGTTCACGCCGGGCTGGATGGCGCCCAGCCCCCGCAGGATGCGGACCTGTTCCACCGTGCACACCACGGGCGATATATCCAGCCGCTTCAGCTTGGTGTAGACCGTGTGCAGCCCCCCGACCAGGTGCTTGAGGAAGAGATCAAAGACCTGCGGCAGGCAGATCAGCTCCTGCCCCTCCACCAGGAAAGAAGCCACCTTCACCCCGTGCAGATCAACCATCTTACACTCGTTGCTGCCACCCCCTCCGCCGCCTCCCGTGCCCGCACCGCCGCCGCTGGAAGCCAGGAAACTGTTGACCAGGCTGTTGGTGAGCCTGGGGGACTCGGAGGGGCTGGAGGAATAGAGGGGGTCTGCCCGGAACAAGCTCCCCGGGCCCCCCACGCTGCCGCTGCTGCTGCCGCTGCTGGAAGTTGCCGAGATGACGGGAGGCGCGGAGGAGACAGCCATGGTCACTCTCTGCGGCGGCTCAGCCCCGCGCTCCCTGCCACGCTCACTCTCCCCAACTGTTTGCGGTACGACCCAAAACAGAGTCTCCCACTCACTCGCTCGCTCGCTCGCGCACGCAGCAGCCGCTCGCTCAGAGCCCTCCCCACCTCCACCGGGGCGGGGGGGAAGAGTGACAGCCCCCTCCAGCCAATGCGCCTGGCCCTCAGCAAGCGTGGCCCCGGTTAGTGGCTGCTTGCAGAGGGGAGCTGGGGCTGCTGCCGCTGGAGGAGGAGGTGGCTGCTGGTGTTGCTGCTGCTCGGGAGGGGGAGTGGCGTGGAGCCCTGCCTCCACCTTTTGCCCGCCCCCGCCGCCTCCTCTGACCAAAGTGACCATCTGCCAGCCAGCCTCTTGCCTTCGGCCACCTGGGGCTGCAGCAGCCTTTTCACTTCTCGCCACCCTAGGGTTGTCACCTGTCCATGTTTGCCCAGGACCGGCTCTTCTTTGCAGTTAGCAGTAGCTGTCCGGGGATGTCTGCCAGGGTGCTCAGTATACACTGCCAGCTGCCCAGTTCTGTGGGCTCAGGACCATCCTGCGTGCTCCGTTTGTTTGAGGTTTCTTTGTACCCCAGAGGCGGCAACCTTAGCACATGGGTGCATGTGTTCCCCCTCACACTTTCCTCCCCTTTCTCCTCTCCGAGTTTGTAGTGGGCTGACGGACCCCCTGTTTCCTCTGCCTGCCCACTAGCCCCCCGCCCCTTGTGGTTCACTGCTCCCATCTAGAACAGACCCCTCCCCCTTGCAGTAAGCTGTCCCCCTTTTCTCACATGCCCCCTTTCCCTTTGTGGGTCATGTGGCTGTAGGGTGACCAGACGTCCCAATATTAGGAGCTTTGTCTTACATATACAATTATACCGTCACCCACCCACCCCCGGAAAAAAAAGTGTCCTGATTTTTCACACTTGCTATTTGGTCACCCTATGTAGCCCCTCCCATCTTACATGCCCCCTCTGTAATTCCCTCTCTCCCACATTTTGTTGCTAGGCAGGCCATTTGTCCGATTTTAAGCCGGACAGTCTTGTTTTTCTAAGGTTTGTCCCTGTCCAGCACTAATATAAAACCAGACCTGGTTTAGACCAGTATCATTCTGGACACATGGAGGATGCCATTTTGCAGAGTGTACTGCTCTGCTTTCAGCAGCTTGACTTCACATGTACACCAGAGGGGGCGGGATGGGTGCTTTGCAAAATGGCGTCCTCCATGTGAGTACCCTGGCAGGGGCAGGGTCACACAGGTGGGGGCGGGCCACACTATTCCAGAAGTCCCATATTCTGTGGATGCATGAGTGGCCACCCTTTTTGTTGCCTACCTCCCTTGCCCTGCCCGCCCCTTCCCTTTACTGTTTGTTGCCTCCTGCCCCTGCCTCATCTACCATCTCTCCTTGCTGTTTGTTGCTGCCTGCCTCCCTTCACCCGGCCCCACTTGTCTTGTGCACCTGCATATTCTTGTGCACCTGTGATTCCCCTCTTTTCGATACCCCATTCACTGCATTCGCACCCACACTTATATACGCCCACCTAAACTCCCAGTGCAGCCGGAGTAACCTCCTACACTGCTTGTTGTAGTCCTCCCATCCTTTGGGTTTGCCTACACCCTCCACCTCCTCCCCCATGCAGCCTAGTGCAGAGGAGTGGCTAGCTTCCATTCTCTCTCCAACCACCCTTTCATTATTTACATGTCCCCATTTGGTGGCTGTTCCACCACCTGTCCTCAATAGTGGCCCTCAATCTGGGCAGAGACTGAGGGAAGGTTTCCTGGCCAACATTGTTGCCCCACCTCAGCTTTTCTGTCCCATCCGCCACCACAGCTATCACCAATACCTCTGCCAACATCACTGGTGTGGCAGCAGAAGGCACAGGAAGGGACTCTGTTGCCAAAAGCACCACCATCAATGAAGCCCCCTCAGTCAGCAAGAAGGGCAGGGCAAGAAAAAGGGCAAGAGCCCAGCACAAAAGGTTCCTTCTGCAGCAGCGGCTGCTACTGCCACGGTCCACCACCCTCCTGCTGTCCCTTCCACCAGCTCTAAAGGCACCCAATCTTCAGCCCCCAGGCATATGCCCAGGTGGCTGCAGACCCACCTGCTGTGGCCCATCCAACCATTACTACTGCTACTGCTGCCACTGCTTTCTCCTTTTCCATTTACAGTAGTTGGGGAACCTTCCCCACCCTGACCAGGAGGCCAAGTGTCTACCACCTCCTGGTAGCCACCTCCCCCCACAATGAAAACTATGTGCTGGTGTTGGCATGGGTGCAGGGCCGGTGCAAGGATATTTTGCCCTAGGTGAAACTTCCACCTTGCACCCCTCCCCCCAAATAAATCACATACATTATGCACAATATACGGTCACAGAGTAACATGTTATAATTTAGAATTTATGTTTCCGCGCTTTAAGTTTAGCAAATTTAGAAACAAGTTCCTCCAAGTATCAGAGGGGAAGCTGTGTTAGTCTGGATCTGTAAAAAGCAACAGAGAGTCCTGTGGCACCTTTAAGACTAACAGATGTATTGGAGCATAAGCTTCCGTGGGTGAATGCCCACTTCGTCGGATGCATGTAATGGAAATTTCCAGGGGCAGGTATAAATATGCTGGCAAGAATCAGTCTGGAGATAACGAGGACCCTCACCCTCCCTGATTGAACTAACCTCGTTATCTCCAGACTGATTCTTGCCAGCATATTTATACCTGCCCCTGGAAATTTCCATTACATGCATCCGACGAAGTGGGCATTCACCCACGGAAGCTTATGCTCCAATACATCTGTTAGTCTTAAAGGTGCCACAGGACTCTCTGTTGCTTTTTAAAGTTCCTCCAAGTCAATGCTGTGAGCAATGTCATGTTCCAGGGCTGTCCAGAGGATTCAGGGGGCCTGGGGCAAAGCAATTTCGGGGGCCCCTTCCATAAAAAAAAGTTGCAATACTATAGTAACATGTATTTGGAAATGTAAAAAATAACTAGTGAAATACATTCAAAAATTAATTTGTAATAATTTGAAAATACACTAAATACATTATTTAAAAACATTAAAAGCTATAATGGTATGTATACATTTGCAATTACATAATGGGCTGTTGCTGGGTGATGGTGATGGTTGGTACCAATGGGCTGTTGCTGCCTGGGGTGTTGCTGCTGTTGCCCAGGGCTGGGTGCGGAGCTGGGCTCTGGGTTCGGGGGTGCCCGGCTCACAGGGGCTGGGCTCAGGGATGTGGGGAGATGGGGTCAGGGGGGTGTCCGGCTCAGAGGGGCTGGGCCCAGAGCTGGGGGTCAGGCTGTGGGGAGGATGGGGTCAGGGGGGTTCCGGCTCAAAGGGGCTGGGCTCAGAGCTGGGAGTCAGGGCTGTGGGGGGGATGGGGTTGGGGGGGTGCCCGGCCCCGGACCCTTACCATGCCGCTTACCCCCTCTCCCAGGAGCCTCCGACATACTCATGGGGCAGGGGGAGCCTCCAACATACTTGTGGAGATCCCCTGCGGGGCCCGGGGCCTGGGGCAAACTGCCCCACTTGCCCCCTCTCCCCCAGGCGGCCCTGAACTCAGATACCAGGCATGACAGATGCTAGAGCGGGGAGAGGGGGGCACTGGGGCAGCTCAGCTCTGCAGGCTGCGGTCCTCTCCAGCCACCCACCCACAAGGAGAGCAGGAGCAGGGACCAGCCAAGTACCAAGGGGCAGGAGCACAGGTGCCTGAGGCCGAGCTGTGGGGAAGCGCTTACCTTGCCCAAGGCACGGGCGTCAGGGTCCTCTTTCTTCCTCCGCTCCACCAGACCGCCGCCCGAGGCTCTTTTCTTCTCTGTGCCCCCCGCTGGGGCTGACCGTGGAGGCTGAGCCAGGAGGCAGCTGCCCCTTTCCTCCAGAAGCCCTGCTGTCGCGCCCGTTGCCGGGCTCGTGCCACGTGCGCTAAGCAGAGCTGTGGAGCTCTGCCCAGCCACCGGCGCCCCCGCCAGCAATGAGAAGAATCACATGGGATGGAGCGGCCGCTGCACTGTGAGGGAGAGAGAGTCTGAGCCGCCGGCAGGCAGCCCAGGGGTTCCCCTGTGTCAGCTCGCCACCAGCAACCCAGGGGTTCCCCTGGGTCAGCGCACTGCCGGCAGCCCAGTGGTGGTGGTGGTGAAACACAGCAGAGATCCCAATCTCATCCCTTTCTCTCCCACTTCTAATGTTGCTGCTACCTCTGGACTTGTGAGTGTTCCTGTTGGCATATGCTGATGACATAGAATCATAGGACTGGAAGGGATCTCAAGAGGTCATCTAGTCCAGTGTCCTGCACTCATGGCAGGACTAAGTATTATCTAGACCATCCCAGACAGCTGTTTGTCTAACCTGCTCTTAAAAATCTCCAGTGATGGAGATTCCACAACTTCCCTAGGCAATTTATTCCAGTGCTTAACTATCCTGACAGTTAGGAAGTTTTCCCTAATGTCCAACCTAAACCTCCTTTGCTGCTCCTCATGATCCAGGACCAGGGTACATGGCATGAGTGGAGGCAAGAGCTCTGGCCAAAGAACCTCCAAGCAGAAACTTCAAAGAGAAACTGCAGAGCTACAATTCATTTGCAAACTTAACACCATCAATTTGGGCTTGAATAGGGACTGGGAGTGGGAGTGGCTGGCAATTTTCCCTCTCCTGGTATTCACACCTCCTCATCAATTATTGGGAGTGGACCACATCCACCCTGACTGAATAGGCGTTCAACACTGGTTCTCCACTTTAAGGTCACTCCCTTCTCTTCATGTGCCAATATATATTTATTCCTGTATCTGTAATTTTCACTCCATGCATCTGAAGAAGTGGCTTTTTACCCACGAAAGCTTATGCCCAAATAAATCTGTTATTCTTTAAGGTGCCACTGGACTCCTCATTGTTTTTCTCCCAAGCAGAGGCGCTGACTTTCTAATGTGCCAGGGGGTGCTCGACCCTCCTCGGCTCTGCCCCAGGCCCTGCCCCCACGCCACCTTTGCCCCCAAGCCTCCACCCCCACTCTGCCTCTTCCCACCCCCGCTCTGTATCTTCCCATCCCTGCTTCACCCCGCCCCACACTCCACCTCTTCCCCCAAGCCCACACCTCCACCTCACCTCTTCCTGCCCCATGCCCCATTCCACCCCCTCCCCCAAGCCACCCAGCTGTCGCTCCTCCCCCTCCCCCCAGCACCTCCTGCATGCCACAGAACAGCTGATCGCAGTGAGTGGGAGGCACTGGGGAGAGAGGGGTAGCTGGCTGCTGGTGGGTGCTCAGCACCCACTATTTTTCCCCATGGGTGCGCTAGGGCTGGAGCACCTATGGAGTCAGAGCCTAAGCTCCCAAGTACCAAGTAGTGGGACCTTTTTCTACCTATGGAGGACAGGGAGCCCCGGTAGGTCAGCATGCATCTCCACCTTAGTCCAACGGCCCACTGCAGATCTCAGTTGGCAGCTCCTCCATGGAATCATGAGCACGAATATGTATTCTGTCTTCCAACAGTGGCCAATACCAGGTGCTTCAGAGCGAAAGAACAGAACAGGGAAATTATCAAGTGATCCATCCCCTGTCGGCCACTCCCAGCTTCTGGTTGAGCATGAGGTTGCATCCCTGACCATCTTGACTAATATCCATTGATGGACCTGTCTTCCATGAATTTATCTAATTCTTTTTTAAAATCAATTATAGTTTTGGTCTTCACAACATCTCCTAGCAATGAGTTCCACAGGTTGACTGTGCACTGTGTGAAGAAGTATTTCTTTTTGTTTGTTTTAAACCCTCTGCCTATTAATTTCATTGGTTAATCCCTGGTTCTTCTGTTATGAGAAGGAATAAATAACAGTTCCTTATTCACTTTCTCCACACATTTATGATTTTATTGACCTCTATCATATGCCCCCTTAGTTGTTTCTTTTCCAAGCTGAAAAGTCCCAGTCTTTTTAATCTCTCCTCATATGGAAGCTGTTCCATACCCTTTTCCAATTCTAATATATCTTTTTTGAGATGTGGCAACCAAACTGCACTCAGTATTCAAAGTTTGGGTATACCACGAATTTATATAGTGGCATTTTGATACTTACTGTCTTATTATCTATCCCTTTGCCCATGGTTCCTAAAATTCTGTTAGTTTTTTTGACTACTGCTGTACATTACACTGATGTTTTCAGAAAACTATCCACAGTGACTCCAAGCTCTCTTTCTTGAGTGGTAACAGCTAATTTAGATCCCATCATTTTGTATGTAGAGGGGTGGTATTACGTTTTCCCATATGCATTACTTTGCATTTATCAACGCTGAATTTCATCTGCCATTTTGTCACCCAGTCACCCAGTTTTGGGAGATCCCCTTGGAATTCTTCGCAATCTGCTTTGGACTTAACTATCTTGAGTAATTTTGTATCATCTTGCGAACTTTGCCACCTTACTGTTTACCCCTTTTTTCCAGCTCATTTATGAATATGTTGAACAGCATTGGTCCCAGTACAGATTCCTGGGGGACACCACTATTTACCTCTCTCCATTGTGTAAACTGACCATTTATTCCTACTCTTTATTTCCTGTCTTTTAACTAGTTACTGATACATGAAAGGACCTTCCCTCTTATCCCATGACTGCTTACTTGCTGAAGAGTCTTTGGGGAGTCATCTTGTGAAAGTCCAAGTACATGATATTCACTGGATCACCCTTGTCCACATGTTTGTTGACCCCCACAAAGAATTCTAATAGATTGGTGAGGCATGATTTCCCCTCACAAAAGCTGTGCTGACTTTTCCGCAAAAAATCATGTTCACCTATGTGTCTGATAATTCTGTTATTTACTATAGTTTCAACCAATTTGCCTGGTACCGAAGTTAGGCTTACTGTCCTGTAACTGCCAGGATCGCCTCTGGTAAGACGGGGACTTTGGCACACATCTGCATAGAGTGAGTCAGGCTGCAGCCCCTTTTCCAGCTTCTCCAGAACTTCCTGTTGACATTCTGGCTGCACTTTTCCCTGTGCTTCCTTGTATGAGCATATCCCATCCATGGCCCCACAAAGTCATGAGACCTCTTCATCAGCTGTCTCCTGATGCTCGCCAAGATGGCCATCCACAAGACCAGCAGGAGGAAGCTTGATGATGTGGGGGAGATGGTGCTCTGTGACTGTGGAGCCTGTTTCTGATCCCTTGTCACTTCACGCATCCAGCCAGAGTTCCTCTGGGTAATGTCCACTGGCTCTTTGGACTTCTTTGAGGACCAGTAGATGTTGTCCAAGGTTCTCTGCTCAGTGTCCCTGTAGCAGGATGGTCATCCCGCTCCTGCCTGAAGGGAATAAAGCAGCCCTGGAAAGGGCTGCAGTGGGCAGGGGGGGAGCCAGGCTGATTGGGAAAGCAGCCACAGCTGTGGTCAGATTAATCAGGGCCCAGCTGGCCCTTATAAGAGGGCTGTGGGCCAGAAACAGACACACGCACACTCTCTCTAGCTTCCTTGAGAGAGAAGGACCTGGCTGTCTGGGAAGCTGAGGAGCGTACCTAGGGTGGAGCAGTGCTGGGGAAGGGCACCGGGAGCTGGGGAGCTCCAGCCTAGAAAAGCCCCAGGCTGCAGGCCAAGTTAAGGACCCACAAACAGGTACTGGGGCTGCAGAGAGGCAGCCCAGAGATAGGCAAAGGCAGCAGGTCCTAACCCCCTTGCTAATGATGAGTGGCCATTACAGACTGCAGTCTGCCCAGGGAAAGGGGCTGGGTGATGACTGGCAGTAACCACTGAAACAAGGTGGGGATAGGGGTTGTGGGTTCCCCTGGGAGGGGAGACCCAGAGTGAGAGGGGACTGCGGTGGGCAGAACCCCTGGGCAAAGGGTACTTGGGTCCAGGAGGGACACGGGGCCAGCGGCAGGTGAGACACCAGCCTGCAGAGGGCACTCTGGGCTGGAAGGAGCTAATTTCCTGGATGACCAGCAGGAGGTGCCACGCCGGTGAGTCGTTGCCCCGCCACAGTCCCCATCTGGATCCCTGGTTGTAGCCCCATGATCTTCACTTCTGCCCGTTTCCTCATTTGTTGTCCCCCAAACTCAGTTGTGGTCATGCTCAGCAGTTCATCCCCCTTGGTTGAGGGGACGGGCCTTTAGTTTTGGGCCGGGATACTAGTACCCACAATAGGTTGGCTAGTGGAGCTGGGCGAGTGCATCCTTGGCCATAATATCTAAGTTTCAAGTGCTCTGCCTATGAACAGAAGTTGACATTAGAGCAGTCCAAAGAGAGACAGAGGTGCACGCACACAGGGATCCCAGCAAACACCTCTCACACTAGTTAGTATGGAATTCGTTTATCCATACAGATGATCAGAAATGTCTACTGGACCTACTCTTCCCTCTGACTCAGGATAGTAAGGACTGTCGCTAAAAAACAGATGTTCTCTCACTCTTTTTGTGCTATGGTAAGAAAAATTGTGAAACTGTATTCACACATTTGCAGGGGAATCTCCCCATTCAGGAGCATTTCAGCAGCTTGTGATAACTTTACCAAAATAAGTAACTGAAATCGGAAAAGGAACTGCGCAGTAGGCAGGGACGGCAGGGCCAAACTGGGAGCTAGACCTGAAGGGCAGCCCACTGTTAACAGTCTCCCACTTCTCCTTTCCCCACTGCCAACCTCCACCTCTTTATCCAAAAGGTGACTGTGGCACTTGCAATCATCTGACACTCTCTTGGGTCCTAAAAACATCTATGATCCTTCAAAAGGCAGAAAGAAATAGGAGATCTCCAAAAAGAAGAAGGACAAGCCTTTCCATGGCTAAATAATAAACCAGGGTTTTCATTATGTTACTAGAGGAACAAACAATATGTAGTTTTTAATTTTTGTAAATAGACAGCTAAGATAATGACTGTTTACTGCAAATGATCTAGGCCTACTGCAGAGCAAAATCCTCCAGAAATTGGAGCTGCATTATATTAGCAGTGTGAGAGTGGACTGAGACAGAAGTGAAATTTTGTGATCATTAAGATGTTAAACAACTTAAATTCTCAGGAGACCTTCTATATAATTGGCCACTCTTTCCAGCAGCAACTGAGGCATCAACAGCACCTTAGACAGAAGGAGGACTAGCTGGTATCCTATTGACCCTCTATGCTTCCATGAGAATGGAGCACCCCCCAGAGATACTGGGTACCACATGTGGCCCCTGGCTTACTCACATGAGCTCACGGAAAGTAAAACTAATTGAGAATGACTCCTCCAGCAGCAACTGCACTGAAAGAAGGGAAAAGAAGAGGTCCAGCCAAGGGCTCCTGCCCACTCCACCTGGATCTGATCAGGTGGTGTGGCATCCTCCATAATACCAAGCTCCATGTGATCCCTGTCTCCCAGCTATGTGAACTCAAGGGAATGTGAAGCAGAAACCCATAGGGAAGTCCCAGCCTTAGAGGTCAGAGATAGTCCCCTAGCAGCAACCACAGCAGCAACAGCAAGGAAGTAGAAACCTGCACATGGGAAATATCACCTGACTGACTTTTTGAAGTTCAGAGGCTGAAAATTATTTTGAGTGTTCTAATGCACTGTTTGCTCTTGATCTCCTCCAACAGCAACTGCATTGTCTGTGTGTTTCCAGCCTGATTCTCCCTGTCCTCCATTAGTCATCGTCCTTCCCTCCTCTCTCTTTTCATCTCCACTTCATTGTCCCTCTTCCCCTTTGACATTCTCACTCCATTGATGCTGTTAACTCTCCCCTCCTGCCTTTCCCACTTATCCAAATCTATTCAGTTATATATTACAAAACTCACCACAAAAAACAAACATATAAACATTTAAAAATAAAGTGAAACTAACATGGCATTTTCCAACATCCCCTTGATTACGCTCCTTATATGATGAATTCCTTTCTCCCACCCTTTGCCAGCCTTGACTATTTAGGCCCCAATCCAGCAAAGATTTATGCATATGCTTAACTTTACACACTGTGAGTAATCCCACTGAAAATTATGAGGCAATTAAAAATGTGCATAAGTCTTTCCAGAATCAGAAGCTTAGATTGGAAGTTCTTTGGGGCAGGGACTGTCACTTACTATGTATTTATGTACAATGCCTAATGCAATCGGGCCCCGTATTCAGCTGGGGCTAGGTACTATCATAATACAAATAATATGAAAAGTCCCTCAAACAGAAAATATATGTGGCTAATTTATTGGACATAATTGCTATTAGAAGATTTAATAAATCAGATTTAAAGGTTTCTCATTGTTTTTCTCCTTTACTCCCTTTAAAGACATTTTGCTTTGAGATTAATGAGATAATCAAATTCCACTCTCAGGATTTTTTTTTCTTTTTGACTTTAATGTCTTCCACAAGCTAAACATATTTCTAAATAAGGTTGAGTTTTTGCAAGGCCAGAGGAAGCCTTGCGCATCAACACCCTGCAAGTTGGAGTGGCATGAAGCAATATAAAATCATAAAGACTGTAGTAAAAACAGTACCCTTGAGAGGTGACTATCCATGGAGAAAAGAACTGCACTTAGACTAAGAAAATGCTCAAGGTTTGAGAATTAATACCATGCAGCAGCCCAGCTCAACTAAGCGTATAAGAGTCAACTATATCAGTAGATATTATTTCCTTGTAATTTTACCCAAGATAAGGCAAAGATGCTAAATCCAAAAAATCATACTGCAATATCTTGTGAGTTGTAAAATATCCTGCATTTGTCAGCTGGTTTGATTGACTGGGGTCCAAATGTGTAATATGAATGTGTACAAACTATTAACTCTCCGTATACAGTAGTAATTAGTCTTTTACAATGATTATTTTTAATCCAATATTCAATATTTTTGGCCATTTCAGCCCTGAGGGCAAAATATTCCATTTTTCTTGACATTAACAGCCAGTGAAATGTTGGTGCCGTTTTAATTACATGTAAAAATTGACCGCCAGTTGCTGGATTGCAAAACATCAAGGAAAGGGGCTTGCTTGTGTTTTTTTGTGGTATGTAGCCTACTGAAGTAAAAGCAGGGACAAGTTCTTCACAAATGCCAGAGGAGAGAGAGCAGAGCCCTGGTCAGTTTCAAGCCCCAGTAGAGAGGGCTAATCCACAGCTCTCTGTAAATTACCTATTACCAGTAGTCATTATTGTGACCACTGGCTCATCCTATAGAGAAGATGCTGGCTGACACAAATTAACAAGGAGGGGGTAATGATGAAAGCATTAGCAGCCTTTTAAAGAAAACAGTAGGGAATTTTCATTAACAATAATAATACCTAGTTCTTATATGCCACTTTTCACAAATAGATCTCAAAGTGCATTACAAAAGAGGTAAGAATCATTATCCTCATTATAAACATGGGAAACTGAGGCATGGGGCAGTGAAGTGACTTGCCCAAGGTCACAGAGAAAAAGAACTCTTTTTTGCTAAATGACTGGAAAATTCAGTAGTGACGTATGTGGTGCAGTTAACTGTGTTTCAATTTGCCAGTGGCCAAGTGGGGGGCAAGACACTAATGCAGTGACTCAAGAAAAGTTGTAATGTAGGAGATTAAAATAATGCAAGATTAATTCTATGAATAACATTCTATAAACTCTATCATGATACAGCATGTCTGATGTCAGTAGTATACAGGAATAAAAGTTCATATCAGTTTAGTGAAGGACATAAGTACACATGGGATGAAGTTCACATCAAATATGTGAGTAATGAACATAACACTAGATTTGTGAGCGATGAGGTACATGTGGGCCCAGAATGAATATCCTACTCAATTTTAGCTATCTGAGACACCACTTTTTCTCCATTCTTTCCAACCTGACAAGCGCTTAGTGCAATGCTGATGTTCTCCTTTCTGACATTAACAAAAGTCCATGGAAGTCAGTGGAAATATTCCCACTTACTTGACTAGGCTTTGGGTCAGGCCCTTAGTAAATGAGCTGTTTATATAACTAATTTTATGAAAACAAGCTGGGACAGGAAGGGAAAAAAATAATTATGAAATAATTTTTCCAAAATTAGTCTAAAATGTAGTTCCTTAATTTGTATTAGAACATGTAACTCTGATTATATTAACAAATGTAGGCCACTGGTGTGTGAGAAACAAGATACTGAAATTGTCATTTTTACTGCCCACATTTTGTAGTGCACTAATACTGGAGGTTTGAATTCAATTTATTTTTGATGTTTCAGGAATTTTTATTGAAGCGTGGATTAAAATTTTTCACCTAAACAGCAAGATTTTTTTTTAAAACGATGAAACTAAACGTCTGAGTATCAATAGAAAAATGATCCCTTCTCTTGTGTAATTAAATGCATTGTATTAATGTGTGCATAATGCAAAATCAATAAATAATGAATTACCACTGATTGTAATTGAATGTTTTCATAATTTTATTGTCAGCCATGATAAATAATCAGTACATTTATACTGCATTAAATTAATTAGTGTGTCATTTCTATTACATACATCAGCAATGAAGTAATGCAGTGACATCTGTTTCTAATGTTTTAAAGATGTGGTATCCCTTATTAACTAAAAGAAAGAGTTATTAGAGATGTTTCCAGTGATTGTCAGTTATACTGGGGTATTCAAGGGGATCTAATAAAGGAATTTGCCCTTCTAGAAAGTGCTGCATTTTAACCCAATAATGGTTGTGAATAACAATGGTTAGAGTCAATTTGCTTCTTTGGACATTTAAAGAAAAGAGTGGAATTTTCTTCTCTATAAAAAGAGTAGAAAATTCCACTAAGACTGGGCCCTGACACCTTCTTTTTAGCTAAATTCCATCAATATAATCAGGGAAGATTCAGTAGAACACAAAATAGTTGACACTTTGAAATATGAGTCTACCATCTATATCTGTTTTTTTTTTTTGCCTCAGGCCCCAGTGATCTGTAGATGGACACAAGGGCCTGCCCCGCATGAAACTCATTGGAGGATCAGGGCTTTGGCAGTCAGATGGTTAAGTAAAAAGAAAACAATGTCATTTTGATGTACTAGGAATATTTTACAAAACCCCAAACTTAGACAGAAGAAAGCTTTATATTTTAGTCTGGCTACAGTACATTTCTTACTGAGGGCACCATCCTGCAACCACTTAAGTAATGTATAATTTAGTTTAAATGAGTGGTATGTTGACTTTAATGAGACTTCTCATGTGAGTTAAGTTATGCTGTGTAGAAGTATTTGCTGGATCAGGCCCTTAAACTTTAAAAGTAAGCGGTATTCATAATGCTCAGCACAGTGCTGTGTAATTCCTCATGCTGAAGTGTATTTGTTACCATGCATCAATATGCACTACCCATTGAAGTCAGTTTGTGAATAGCTTCTGAAAGAACAGCGACACAGGATCTGACATTCTTAAGACAAGCATTTCTGAACCTCTGGTTGGTGCTCTCCATCTTGCCTTAAAATTACATGATTTGTGACATGGCCAATTGGAGGTTCTGATGTTATACATTGTAATCTAGTGTATATACTATTTGAATTCTTAATTTGTTAACTCAGTCAAATGTATTTTAAAATTAAACATTTTATTATTACTTCATAAAAGTATTTCCCCCTTCTTAAAACAGTATTCAAGCAAAATCAAAACAGTTTTACAATCTTTTATATTAGGTTTTCTTAGTTCCAGACAAATTACCTCACCTGTCAATAGGAGGTTCCAAAATTCCATTTTTAATTAAAAATAATTGAGCAAAATTCTGGAGTTCTTTCTCAAGCAAACTGACCTCTGTATGCTGTACTCCTTATTGAAATCAATAGGAAGACTTCAATCAGAATTTTCCCTGAACAAGACCTTCAGGATTTGGACATTCACCATAAGAACTTTATTTAAAAAAAATGACCCAAAGCCATTATCTACAAAGGCCCTATCTGCTCTTCATGGTAATTAAAGCTTTTATGGGACTTATAAGAGCAGAGTTTTGCCCTTCTGCATTTAGCCAAAATTTCCTCTCTCAGGTGATGTGAAATGTGTTGTGCCTCAACTGGCTGTCATCCTCCACCCCAGAAGTATCTGCGCATCAGTTCTATAAGAAAATTTGTATAGAACTTTAATATACTTCACAATGAAAAGTGTTGCATAAATACAAGTGATATTATTGTTAATTAAATGAACCATCATCCCTAAAGAACCAGCTCAGAATCTATCACATTAAACATATGATTCCCTACTTTAATCTTTGGCCCAATTTTGCATTCCATTGGGGATCTTCAGTGGCAAAAATTGCAAAGTCAGGATCCTATTAAAATCATCAATAAGGATGAAATAATTACGATATAATCTTTCTTGAACCCATTTTTCTTAGTAGAGATAGGCTAGTGGTACATTTAAGTCTCTACACTGTGAAGTTATGTATATCTACTCACATTTTTAAATACAGAAAAGTTAATATCCAAGAGCAGAGTGGGAGAAAGTACATTATAAACTGAACTCCCCCTCTCTCTGCCAGGCAGCCAAATATAGCAAAAGTTTCTCCTGCACTGTCTGTTGCAGTATCTCTAGCGCTGACCTGAAGGCACCACCATCTAGTGGGATGAGAAGGTATTTCATTTTTCTTCTTTGTAGATTTTGGCATTTTTGAAACAGACTTTAAACTCTATTTAGAGCAACAACAAAAAAGTAATCTTTTGTTAACTTATATTTATATCAGAAGATACAAAAATATCTTCTGTAGACCCTTCATAAATTTTCATATCCTGTGTTGAGTGCAAAGTATTTTATGACAACAAAATATAAGCGATGTGGTAAGTTTCCATAAGAAGAAACTGATTAATGAGAAAAAGTTCTACATATCCAGATTCCAGTATAAATTTAATTAATATATCAAATTTAACATTTCATTGAATCTATTTTTGTGAAATATAAATTGTCAAAATAATTAATATTTTAGGAGTGGTAAACTTGAGATCAGTTTTAAAACCGATATATATCTACAATATCAGTGATACATATTTGTAGAACTATATATAGCCATTAAACATACAATATTTTAACTATACTCAAACCATTAAGTCACATCAAATGCAAACTTCAAAGTTCTGAATGGAAGAATACATTTTTCCTTAGGCTTTAAAAGTGTCCATTTACTGTACTTTGACTATATTGATATATTGGATTGAGTTACATGATTATATTTCTTTTTTACTGACTTACCAATTATTGTCAAGGATAGCAATTATTTTTGTGTTGTTTAAAGAGTATGCATGCATATGCAGCTGTTATCCTAAGATGCCTCCTTGCATATTCAGCTCCACTGATTTTGTCTAAGCATTGCACATGCACTGTGAGAATTGATTTACATCATTCATAGATACATAAAGATAGTCGTGCATTGACACTAGAATAAATGTTAAGATTTTGTCAAAATATTTGACAATTCCTCCCATAAATATCTAATTAAATTTAGTATGGCTAATAAAGATAACAAATAATTAAGAGTTAGATGTTCAATAATGCTGAAAATATTTTGAAATATTTATCAACCTACATGATGGTAATTTTGCCAATGACTTCTGTGGGAGCTGGACCAGACACCAGTGTTAAGTACTACTATCCTCAACTCATGTACAGAAATTCCACTGATATAATTTGGCATCAATGGGTATTCCGTATTTTAGATCAATGCCAGGATATGCCTGTTAGAATTATATTGTATATCTTCTAAGAGCCATATTGCTACATTAAGACATTCAAAACTCCATACTGAAAATCAATATGGAGCGCTGCATAAAAATTAATGTCAGTAGATGGTCCTAAGAGTCTCAAGTGGTGCCTGCTATTTTGCCCGTCTGATGTCTAAAATACATGGCTGAAAAGCTGCACATTGGAGACATAGCCCAATGTGCAGTTTAACATGTTTACACAGGTTTACAGGAAGATACCTATTTGCACTTCAGAAGGGCCCATATGTTTTGCCTCTTGCTCACTGAGAAGAACAGAGAAATTCAAAGACTGCCATGGAGGACTAGCCAGGGAGTGAATACTGGTGATCTGCAGGACTTTGAGCTCCCAGACTTGTATTCAACTATGCAAAGGGCTTCTTCATCAGTGCTCCCACCTATCCCTTCAACAATCTGAGATTCATGGGTAGTTTGAAAACTGTATTCCATTGTCTGCTGGCTCCTGGTTGTGCACTATAACAGCTCTGAAGAGTAATGATAGAAAATGCAGTTGGACTTAATTCTGTGTTAAGCAACATTAACTAGATATTTATGTGCACCAGTTCTTGACAGGGAGTGGAGAGAAAAGCATGCCACTTAAGGGTTCATTCTCACTCACACCACTTTTACACTGGTGTAACTCCATTGAGCCTGATGCCAGTGTAAATCAGGACTAAGTCAACTGAAGCCAATGGAGTTACACAAGTATAAAGAGAGATCAGATCAAACCCTTACTGTAACTTCTGTTGCTAATTCCCCCCCACAATTTTGGTCTGGACAGTTAATCTCAATGACTTTTTAAAAACAGAGTCAAAAACAGCTCCACTGAAAAGGAACAGCATTATGCATTCCTTCTCTTTTACTGCATACCAAGATTAATGTGAAGAACACACTACACACAGGTCATTTTTCTATATCCTATAAAGACATGCAATGCCTGATTCTGATCTTATAGTGGTTTTACATTAATGTAACTGCACTGACTTCTGTGAAATTACTCTTGATTTACACTCATGTAAGTGAGATCAGTATCAGGCCCAGAGTTAGAAGCGCAGGTGAAAGCAATTGTAATACATGACTATTGTTGAAATTATTTCTTTCCTTCAGTTTGTCTCTGTAAAAATTATCATTAACCATCTATGATGTGGAGATCCTACTGTACTGTGTGATGTGGCCATGGATATGCTATAGGATGCAAATATTTTTGTAGAAATACCTCAAGGCGATGTAAAGATATTTCTCAGCAATACACAAGGCTTGGCTTAAAAGTGACGTGAAAAAATAGGGTGCATAAAGATCATGTTACTCAGGTTTTATTAGGAATTTCCATTAACATATAAAGACTTTTACTAAAAAAGGGAATTACTTCAACAAAAAGAGACCTAGGTACCCAAATGACAGAAAGTATTAACCCTTTCTTTCTAAATTAAAAATAAATCTTGAGATTCCTGGAGTACTTTACTTGTAAGGACTCTTTTTAATTCATATAGCCAAGGATTGTTAGTGGGGAGGGAAGAGGGAAATAAAAAAGATGTGAGAAATTCTGAGGCTATAGTGATTGCATTTTTCAGCCTCAAATGCAAGAGTTCTGAGTTGATATTTTTCTAAATCAAGTGGTTAGATGTCTAAAGATAAAGGGACCAGATTCTCCAGTTTCTGTACTGTAACTAGTCAATACCACTACTTTAAAATTGTATTAACTGAGAAAATAATTTGGCTATAATGGGCCACATTATAGCTAGTCCTTATGTGGCCATGAAATGGAGAAGAAAGGAGTAAGAAGTCTCCACACTTTCTAAGCCTATCTCAGGGTGGCCCAGAAGCACAGCCCTGGGCTTGGGGAAGCAGAGGGGTTGCTATCATTTGTGGGAACAATGTGCTGAAAAGGGGGCAGGGAGTGATAATGATTAGGAGGAGCGATGGCTCTATCTCTCACTGGCAATAGTATACTGCAGCCCTTAAAAGATATCTCATCATTTTATATCTTGTAGTTTTTGAATTCAGCCCAGTTCATAGTTTCATTTAGGCCATTGGATTTAAAGAACTTTTTCAGAAAATGTAAATGTGAGCTATAATTTTAAATACACATAGATGTTTAAGCTGGGAAGTCCCTTATATTTTAGATATTGTTTAATTTTCAGTCAAATAACAAAAAATATGAGAAAGAAAAACAATTAGGAGTTAAACTTTAAAACAATGTTAATTTTACCCTAATGTAGTATAGCAAGAGCAAGCTTCAACATTAATATTCTGGGCTAGTAGTTTACTAATTACAGTTAATTAAAAAAGAAATCTGCATTACCAAATTTAGTCTAAATGGAAAAAATAAGGCTTGCTTCAGCCAGAGTGTAAACAACAAAGGTAAATATTCCATTACGCAAAGTATAAAGGCAAAAGTTAAACCTTCCTATAACTCATCAGGCTCCAGTACATAGGTGGAGAGCTCCCTGCAACTCTCCCATTTCCCTCTCCTGATCTTTCCCTCTTGCCAATTTAGATCACTTTTCCTCTGCAGAATCAGCTGTAGACATGTGAGCAGCATTCCCCTTCAGGAACCTTTGCTGTTTAATAACTAGGTTATCTGTGGGACTGCAGGCAGCAGTTGTCCTCTGCAGTCACAATAATGGCTGAGGGAATCCCTGATAGCCTGGAGCAACAGTAACCCCTGGGTTATCCAGTCCTTCTGCAAGGTCCCTCTACCTTTCATAGTACACATCCATCAACAGAAGACAAATTAACGTAAATTAAAAAAAATCATATTTCCAGTCAAGATTGAGAAAATAAACATGCAGCTGTGGAATTTAAGGCTGCCAAATTACTATTCTATATCTCCTATTCAAGGGAACGTGTGCGTTCTTGAAATTAATCTCCTCCATACTGTCATATATATGAGGATTACATTCAAAAGTTTTTCCCCCCCCGCTGACGATAGCCCACCTTAACTGATTACTCTCATTATAGTTGGTATGGAAACACCCATTTTTTCATGTTCTCTGTGTGTATGTATATATATCTCTCTCTATATATATATCTATATAGATATATATATATATCTTCCTACTGTATTTTCCACTGCATGCATCCGATGAAGTGGGTTTTAGCCCACGAAAGCTTATGCTTAAATAAATTTGTTAGTCTCTAAGGTGCCACAAGTATTCCTCATTCTTTTTGCTGATACAGACTAACACGGCTACCACTCTGAATTCAATCCCATTGTCTTTCTTTAACTATCTTGCTATTTATTCCTGCAAACACTTATGCATATGCTTGACTTTATGCTTCTGAGGAAAGTTAAGAATGTTCATAAGTGTTTGCAGGACTGAGGCTAAACTTGAAAGAATAAATAAATGACTAGAGCTGATTCTCAATTGCACTGCCCCTTGTGTAGTCCTTCACAGAAGTGCAAAGTGGATGTAAAATGCTACTCTTCTGATTTATACAAGTGTAAAGGTCTACATATATGCAAGGTGGTGGAGAATCAGGCCCTAATCTTTTGCTTTGCAATAGGGATTTATTGTGATTTCTAATTTGAAAGAACTCATCCTCATTTATTTTGAAACACCCTATATGAATTAACATTAAAGACCAATTTATGAGATGCCTAAGACCTGATTTTCAGAGATGGTGAGCATCCATGACTCCAATTAACTTCATTAAGTTCGTTAAGGAGCTGCAGCTGCATGTTGGTGTGATGTTTTACTTATAGACAGTGTGTTCTTTCCATAACAACTTCAAAGTTTTTAGGGAAATAGAATATTGGTTTTAAATCATTATGGAAGAGTCATCAATGAAAGTAACATTTTTATTAATTACCTTGCAATAAAAAGTGGCATAGGTGGTGCATGAGTCTTCCATTTGGGGAGGCTAACAAGTGAGAACCGGAAGCTCCCTAGAAGTGCGAGGAGCTCCACCGGCACCTAGAGCATGGCACCATCCCCCCTCAGCCTCTACCCTCTCCCTCCCCCAAGACCCTGCCCATCCTCCGCTCACTCTTCTCTGCCTCTTCCCCTGAGCCGCCCCTGCCTGCCGCTTGCTCCTCTTTGCCCCCTCCCCCAAGGTCTCCCCACCCACTGCTCACTCCTCTCCAACCCCTTCCCAGAATGGGTGGGGGCAGAGGGCCAAGGGGCCATTGAGAGGAGTGATGATGGGCAGGGAGACCTCAGAGGAAGAGGTGGAGCGAGGACAGGACCTTGGGGAAGAGGGAGAGTGAGGGTGGGGCCGTGGTCCAAGCACCAGTGGCCCCTCCCACTTCTATGGAGCTGCACTTCCTGGTGCTCCAAAGGTGGTGGTGAGTCAGTGCGCTTCCAGAGGATTAGGTAAACCATGCCACATCCACAGAATTCCCCCCTGTATGGCCAGACTTTTTTCTAGCCTCCCCGACTTCTTATATGCGCCACCCATGGGAGTGGGTTAATAAAATTTGTGGACGATACCAAGTTGGGAGGTATTGCCAATACAGAGGAGGACCAGAATATCATACAAGAAGATCTTGATGATCTTGAAAACTGGAGTAATAGAAATGGAATTAAATTTAATAGTGCAAAGCGCAAGGTCATGCACTTAGGGACTAACAGGAATGTTTGCTAGAAGCTAGGGACTTATCAGTTGGAAGTGACAGAAGAGAAAAAAGGCCTAGGTGTATTAGTTGATCACAGGATGACTATGAACCGCCAATGTGATGCAGCCATGAAAAAAAGCTAAATGCAGTCCTAGGATGCATCAGGTGAGACATGGAATGTTAGTACCATTATACAAGGCAGTGCTGAGACTGAGTGCAATTCTGGTCTCCCATGTTTAAGAAAGATGAATTCAAACCGGAACAGGTACAGAGAAGGGTTTCTAGGATGATCAGAGGAATGAAAAACCTACCTTAAGAGAGGAGACTCAAAGAGTTTGGCTTGTTAAGCCTAACCAAAAGAAGGATGAAGGGAGATATGATTGCGCTCTATAAATACATCAGAGGTATAAATACTAGGGAGGGAGAGGAGTTATTTAAGTTAAGTGACAATGTTAATATAAGAACAAATGAATATAAACTGGCCATCAATAAGTTTAGGCTTGAAATTAGACAAAGGTTTCTAACCATCAGAGGAGTGACATTCTAGAACAGCCAATCTAGGGTAGTAGTGGAGGCAAAAAACCTAACTGGCTTCAAGACTGAGCTTGATAAGTTTATGGAGGCTATAGTATGATGAGAGGGCTTACAATGGCATGTTGCTGATCTGCTACTTCTAGTAGCAAATATCTCCAACGGCCAGGGATGGGACTACATGGGGAGGGCTCTGGGTAACTACAGAGAATTCTTTCCCAGGTGTCTGGCTGCTGGGTCTTGTCCACATGCTCAGGATCTAATTGACCACCATATTTGGGGTCAGGAAGGAATTGTCCCCTGGCTCAGATTGGCAGACACCCTAGGGGTTTTTCACCTTCCTCTGCAGCATGTGGCATGGGTCACTTGCAGGTTTAAGTTAGTGTAAATGGTGGATTCTCTGTAACTTGAAGTCTTTAAATCATGATTTGAGGACTTCAGGAACTCAGCCAGAAGTTAGGGTCTATTACAGGAGTGGGTGGGTGAGTGTGGCCTGCAATGTGCAGGAGGTCAAACTAGATGATCATGATGGTCCCTCCTGGTCTAAAAGTCTATAAATACAAAATACTCTGAGTCAATAAATACAAAATAGAACAAAATTTGTGTTTATGTTTATTGTTGGTGATATAAGATCTATGATGTCTGTAACTATCCATTTCCATACTTTAATAGGCTTGGATTTTGTAAGCTGTGAGAAGTAAGTACATTTGCACTTAGCAACCTCAACTAATTTCTATACAAAATTTTTAGGTTTGATTCAATATATTCATGATGAAGTAATAGCCCAATATTCTAATAGCACAAGACACTTAATACAAGACAGTTTTCTATTAGGTCCCTTGCTGCTACTGCATACTAGACCAAGGATTAAATATTGACTCCATAAATATAGTTATCCCAACATTTTAAAAAATGGCCACCGATTTTGGGTGCCTCCATTTTTACATGCCTAAACTGCTGGGTATATTGGGCCTGTTTCACAAGTCCTGATTTCCTGCAACTCTAATTAAAATAGGAGATGATACTTAATTCTGCCTTAACCTGAATGAAGCAAAGCCTATATTGGTCCCGCTACTGATCTGTATAAGACTTGAGTCATTGTTAAAAGCATCTTTCTGTTTTGTCACAAAGACTGGGCTCAGGGTGGAAACCTACTATTCTGAACCTCTTTATGGAGTGCATATGGAGGTGCTGTCACTTAATATCAGTTTTCTCCATATAAGATGGTTATTTTTTACTGACAAAAATGCAAAAAAAAAAAATACTCTATATGAAACATCTCTTCTTGACTTTATTTTATTTGCAAAGGGCTTTTTTTCTTCTAAATGCCTGTATGCTGAAATAACTTCCATGACAATAGCTTCCATGAAAAGTTCAGAGGCTGAAGAAAGCAAATAAAAAAATCGAAGCACTGGAGCACAAAACAGAAAAGAATTACAGTGACATGTGAAATATGTTAAAATTCTTCTTTGAATCAGTCATTTAGACATACAAAGATAATGATGATGATTACGATGACAATAAT
This sequence comes from Trachemys scripta elegans, assembly GCF_013100865.1. Classification (NCBI taxonomy): domain Eukaryota; kingdom Metazoa; phylum Chordata; order Testudines; family Emydidae; genus Trachemys; species Trachemys scripta. Next base: position 29,584,757 of record NC_048306.1, on the reverse strand, counting down.
TATAATCAGCTAAAATTTAAATTCATCCATTTTCTTCTATACAAATACAAATTATATTTCTTTTGTCTAATCTGAATGTGACCATTTTAAGCAGTTATTCTTGCAAACCTTCCTCTAATAATCTGCTTCAACACTAAGAACTATACAGCTATTCTTTCAAAGTGAAAGCCCCTTCTTGGCTTTTAACTTATGTGAAAGAGTGGATATATCAACTAAGTGGTATTAATGTTTGTACGTCCATCTTTAAAAATGTGAAACACTCTGGCCCCCACCTTCCCCTCTGTTTCCATAAGTGAAGAGGATTGCCTGTGCTTGCTAATATAGGCTGAGTGGGTGCAAAAGTGGCTCCTAACAGCGTATTTCTATCATTCTCTTTTATGGGGACTCTGTGTGGCTCCCTAAATAAGATGGAAGGGTTTAAAGGGACCAATTTCACTGCCAATTTCACTCTCTCTAAATATAGACCTAACAGAGTCTGCAGTAATTTGTGCTGGAAATCCTGCTCTGGTTGGGGCAAAGGGTGGTGCTAGAGGCAACCAAATTTGGGGGAATAGTTAGCAGAATAACTCCTGAAGGAAAAGACACAGTTGGGGACCACTGAGAGGCTGTATGAAACTGAGGATATGTTGCATTTAGGATGTCAAAACTCCACCGTCTTCTAGGGGAGGGCAAACTCCAAATAAATTCCAAACCCCACACCCCACTCCAATAGAAGAATTACAAGAAGATGTTATGCGGGTAAGGGAAAGTTTGGCCCTGAATTAGTGCTATATATTACAATTCAGCATACACCTGAAGTCCTAACTCAGGCAAAATGGGAATTTTATATACGGTCTACAGCTTTGACCCATTATTGTTTATTTACTTTATTCATTATCATTCTATCTGTGCAGGGCCGGCTCCAACTTTTTTGCCACCCCAAGCGGTGGAAAATAAAATAAAATAAAATAAAGCCGCGATCGGCGGCACTTTGGTGGCAGCTCTACCGCACCGCTTCATTCTTTGGCAGGAATTCGGTGGCCAGTCCTTCCCTCCGAGAGGGACTGAGGGACCCACCGCTGAATTGTCGCCAAAGACCTGGACATGCAGCCCCTTTTCATTGGCCGCCCTAAGCACTTGCTTCCTGCGCTGGTGCCTGAAGCCGGCCCTGTATCTGTGGAATATAGACTAGAGAACACCATGATATTATGGCAATGGTGCATTTGAATTGAGATTTCAAATTCTGTAATTTTTCAATTGTGCCTATCTCACAACACAGATTAAACTACAAACTTTTACAAAAAAATATAATGCATTTTAAAATAACCAATAATTCCAATGCATAAATTGCTTATGGCACTGGCATTCCCTTTCTAACCAGATAAAATGCAACAAAAGTTTAATAAACTACAATGTACATGTCTCAATTTTCTGCATGAGAGAGAAGATGACACTATAAATGAGGTGTATTGTACTGGTATTGCTTGGATTAATGAAAAATAGATGGTAGGTCTACTCAAGCTGGAGCTTCTAATAATGTCCATTTCATTTCCTCAAAAGTCACCACTCCACATAATTTGGTGTCAGTTCACAATTTCTGAAAGTTGAAATAAGAGCACACTCTAGGTCTACATGTGTCAAGCTGAAGATAATTTCCTTCAACCTTCTACAAAAAGTAGAATGATTCCTTTTTTAAAAAAGAATGAAATACCATTGCTACTCTGGCCCTAAAATCCTAAAGGCAACTCCTCTAAACCATGCACAAAACGCTGCTATTTTATTTTCATCTTTAAGGTGCAATGTTGTAAAGGAAACACTTAATGATGAGTAGTTTTTCCTTGTAAGGCTTCAGTGAATTTATTTGTTGAAAACAAGAGGTAGAATGGACATGTCCCTGTTCCCTGCGAACAAGGCAAGATGACAACAGAGGCTTATGTCTTCCTTTTTGGCTGTGGCCCCATTGATACCACCAATCTTCCCAAAGTCACCTTCTGTCTGGTGACAAACCCATTTATATGTGTCCTTTTTGCTCAAAGGCAAAACACAATAGGAGTTACTGCCAGCTCCCCTGCAGGCCATGTCTACACTAGGAAACTTTAAAAAGAAATTCTCATTGTGCTAGCTGTAAAGTCCAGACTCAATCTCTCCCTTCACCACAGACATCTGATGAGAGCATTAAAAGACAATGCATTCAGACTGAGGCAGCTTTAACTCACACATCCAGTTTGTCAAAGCTTTAAAAAAAAAAGGAAATAATATTTTTAACTTGCTCTAGTGCTAGCTTTTCTCTGTTTTCTACTTTTGCTGCTTCTAATTTAGACATTAGACTTTATACCAGTGTTAGCTTCTTGAAAGTACTCCGAGATTGTTTAACCTGTAAATTGGGTTCTCATCATTATTCATTCTTACCTTGCAGGTCTCTGTTGCTGATGGTTTCATGTGTGAGTCCCTGGTGAGTTTAAGATACGTGTGTCTTCACAAGGATCTGAGCTTTTCATCTGATGCCTTTATAGCCTTTTGTTTATGGTTTCTCTTCTGAAGTCCAGGTTAAAATACTGCATATGAGAGACATCAATTCACTCAGCTTTATGGATCACCTTAAACCCTTTTAATTATATGATGATATTTATGATGAGATTCCTAAAGGAGCTTTCTCAGTTTCAAGAACTTTAAAGATTAACAAATTTTCTTTTTCCAGCTTACTTTCCTTTTCAGCCATGCATAATGCAGGATAGTTGTCGTTGTAATAAAATACTTCAGATTCTTATATTTACTCATTTTCTTTAGATGAAAGATGCAGTCTTCTAATCTGAGTATATCTGTGTGCTTGCTGTGCCATATTATCTATTTTCTGGACAAAGCACACCTTTTTGCAATATTTATATAGATACATAATTTTAAGTACACAGATGCAATCAAATACTGTAAAGTGTCTTATATCATGTGTAAAACAATAAACATTTGAAACCTTATTTTAATTCATTTTTATCCATTAGTCAGAAAAGACCATGATACACTATTTGCTGTTTGTTTTTAAAGACATGATAGCACTGAAAGTCTACTCCCATTTAAGTCACTGGCAAAAATTCTATTGACTTTAATGGTGCAGGACTAGGCCTTAGTGGCTAAAGAATCACTACTGGTGAGTTGATAAGAAGTTGGAAACAGGAGAATATGGAGAAATCCAATGAATAAAAATACCATTAACAGATAGATCTGTCCTTGCTCTTGTTGGCCTAAATGAGAGCAGGATCAAGCCAATTGTATTGTGTAATATATTTTTCTCACTCCTTGCATATATATTTATATACAAATATTAATGTTTAAGCAGTTTTAGATATTTTCCCTTTTTTTTTCCACATGGCATAAAGCAATTTTGTCTCTTTGAAAAACATATACAAAGTGAAGCAGATGCACTGAGCATGTGGAAATGAGAAAAAAATTGCCTAAGAAATAATAAACACATGTATTCTCTTAGATCTTGATTGTTCATAATGTTTTGGAGTACTGTTTTCAACTACAGCATTAAAGGTAACTACAAGAAAATATCTGAAGACCCAGCAGATGGACAGCATCAGAGAGGAAGAATGGACTTGTGGTTAAGACATGGGTGGTCAAGAAGAGCCGAGCCCTATTTCTGATTCTACTTCCTATTTCTGGGGCAACTCATTTATACCTGCCAGTGCCTTCGTTTCCTCACCTGTAAAATGGAGTAATAATATCAAACTACATAGAAGATTTGGAAGATTAAATTGATTCATGGATCACTTTGAGATTCTCAAATGGAAATAATATAGAAGGGTAACTATTATTATAATTATAAAACAACAGTATCACAATTACATTTCCTGAAATGTTAACATGATCTGAAGCAATTTTTGTATGAAATTTAGCAAAATATATATTACATGATTTGAACAAAAATGCTGTATATTCTGCATGGTATTGACAGCTAAAGTAAATTAGACCAAATGATCCCTTGTGTGCATTCTAACAAAAGATCATTGGTGAGATGTAAACTGGAAGGACTTCTTAATCAAATTACTGTAGCATTATTATTACATCATTGTCCTTTCCAAGACAACACTCTAACAGCATAGCATGACTAAATATAAACTAGGTGGCTTGTGCTATGAGGATCTTCTACAGCAGAGAATTTAGGAGAATGGGGCTGACTTGTCTTCCCCACCTCCCCAACCTTCCCAGGATCTGAGATCTCTGATTTATTTTCTGTTTAGAATCATCTTTAGTTAAGTTTTGGTCGGTCTGCAAAACATGTTGTCAGTCATCTTCACTCCATATGTTACCAGTTTTTCTCCACAATGATCACACCGCTGTGCAGAAGGCCAGCCTGAGGATTTTGAAGAGGACTACGGCGATGATTCTTTGGGATACTCCACAAATTTTACTGACTTTTTCTACATTAGGCATCTGTGTGAGGGAAATCCTCAATTTAGTATAAATCATTTATACCATACCCTTCAGAGTGGTGTATCTAAGTGCCCACTGCACTATCTATGTTATGTTTTCACTCACACAGTAATCAAGCAAAGAGACACTTTACATATAGAGATGCAATACACAAAAAACAGGATCATAAAATTTGAGCTCCATAGCCATACACAGTGCCTATGTTCCTACTGCATAGATGCACTACAAACACCCTCCCTTGCTTCCCCAGCTGACACCAAATGCAATTTTTTGACAGTTTCAGTGGAAAGTATAGAACTGACTGGATCTCGAGATAGGGTCAACACTAAAGGTGATCCGTCAAGTTTAAGATATACTGCCCTACCAATATGATCTTGGTTTAACTATTGCCACGCTCTACTTGTTCTATGGATGGAGGACTTCACTGTACAGAACAGGCACAGCTTGATTAGAAATATTTCCAACACTCCCACAATGCTCTACCCTTGAACTTCAACTCTTACCTCTGTGGGTGAGACATAGCAGAGTTCATTATATATAAGTGGAAAATCTACATTAATTCAAACCTAAGATTATGAGTTTAAGTAAACAGATCAGGGTATGGAAAAAAACGGTATGTCTACAGAAAAGCAGATGATGGCAGAATCCACAAACACACTGTTATCTGCAGGAAGGTCATGGGTAGAGGGGGGTATCTTTTACTCCTGCCCCCTTCAGCCCTGGTGGTAGCACTTATCTGACTGTAAAGGGGTTAATAAAAAAGGCATGGAGCTCAATGGAAAGGATAAATCTGTGATTTCTGCAATCCCTTATACACGTCCCTTAAAGGAAGAGCCACTGGGAAAGGCTGAGAGAAAGCAGAAAAAAATGGAAGGCCCAGTGGAGAGACTCCTCAGTCAGTCATGGTTCTAAAGGGGGATAATGAATGACAGAACCAAGTGCCCTACCTCCCACTTCCTATTAGTTTCTCAGCAAGTGTAACTCTGTGCCAGAGAACATACCACCCCCACTCACTCTCTCCTATAACTCTTTCATTTCCTCAGCTCATGTACTTTCTTCACATTCCATATATATATATATACACACAGAAACACAGCATATTGTTGCTTTGACATTAACACTTTATTGTTCTCCGTGTTCAACACATACAGTACTTTAAAAAAGAGCCACAACTCAAAAAGGGTCTATTTTTGTGAAATTCTATTTAATGGGGCAGGTATACTTTGTTTTAAAAAATGTCCTGTAAATGTTTTTCTTTTAATTAATTGACAAACGTTTTCTACTTTACTTCTTTACTGCATATTATAAAGTAGCTAATATTTAAATAATAGTGTTAAGAAAGTGTTCATGTTCTGTAGTTCAAAAACAATGTAATCATACATTAAATGTACCTGACCAATATAGATTCCATTTTCTGAAACCTACAAACTGTTTCTGCTAAACTCCATGGCAGAGTAAATAAAACAGAAAAATACAGCTTCTTGCCCACACATTTCAGATGGGGAATTTTAGGTGTGAAAGAAATGCAGGTTAAGGATCAGAATGAGAAGAACAACATGGCACTTTGTTTTACACATATTTCTCTTTTCAAAACTCTATATAATATTATTGTATGAAAACTGTAAGAATACCATTCTGCCACTTTTGCTTCAAGTATAAGTGGAACTCCTTACACTTTAGGGATTATGCAGCTTTTCTATGCCCTAAATAAATTTGTTATTTCCTTGGATTATTTTGCATAATTTTCAGACAAAAATGGAGATGTAACTTCTTACATGAACTACAGAGTCCAGATGTCTTGAAAAAGGCACACCTTTTTCCTAGAGCTTGAGGACACTAGTCTGAAAGTCTCCTATTACTCAATAACAGCAGCGTCAAGTAATACTGCAAATGAAACAAGGAAGTAAATGAGTACTTAAATATCATTAAACACACACATCCCTGCCCAATTTTACATACTTTTTGTAGTTCTATACTTCCCAGAAAATTACATTTTCTGTTGGTTGTTTGCCACTGCTGAAAGAAATGTCATTAAAAATCATGGTTTCCTGGTGCTGTAAAAATAAATAAGGGGACTGGTAGGACACAAAAGCCCATATTCTACTCTTAGTTACCCCAGTGTAAGTCTGGAATAACTTCAGTGATTACTCCCAAATTACACAGGTGTAACTGAGAGGAGAATTGGCCCAGAATTGAGATGTGCCATTTTTTGTGCATTGACGAAAAACATCATGACACACAAGGGTTACAAAGGAATGATTAAAAAATAAGTGGCAATTTACAATTAGGAGTCAGTTCAAGATACAGATTATGTAAGCAAGATACAAACTGAAGAAATATGAGATATGGAGATAAAGCATACAAGATATGGGGATCAGTGTGGGATGTGGGGGCGGGGACTAGTATAAGTAAGGCCCTATCAGTGCCGGCTCCAGGCACCAGCTGAGCAAGCAGGTCCTTGGGGCAGCCAAGGGGAAGGGGCGGCACGTTGGGTTCTTTGGCGGCAATTCGGCGGAGGGTCTCTTTCCCTTTCCCTGTCCCTCTCGGAGGGAATGACCTGCCGCCGAATTGCCGCTGAAGAAGAAAGTGGCGCGGTGGAGCTGCCACCGATTGCAATCGCGGATTTTTTTTTTTTTCGCCACTTGGGGCGGCAAAAACCCTGGAGCCGGCCCTGGGCCCTACCAAATTTATGGCGATGAAAAAAGTGTCTACGGATCATGAAATCTGGTCTCCCCCCTGAAACTGGGTCTTTTGTGTGCTTTTACCCTATACTATACAGATTTCATGGGGGAGACCAGTATTTCTCAAATTAGGAGTTCTGACCCAAATGGGAGTTGCTGGAAGGTCACAAGGTTATTTTAGGGGGGTTGCAGTATTGTCACCCTTACTTCTGCACTGCCTTCAGAGCTGGAGAGCCGGAGAGTGTCAGCTGTTGGCTGGGTGCCCGGTTCTGAAGGCAGTGCCCTGCCAGCAGCAGCACAGAAGTAAGGTAGCAATACCATACCTTGCCACCCTTGCTTCTGTGTTGCTGCCTTCAGAGCTGGGTGGCCAGAGAGTGGCGGCTGCTGACTAAGGGCCCAGCTCTGCAGGCAGCAGCGCCGAAGTAAGGGTGGCAATATCATATCATGCCATCTTTACTTCTGCGCTGCTGGTGGTGGTGGTAGCTCTGCCTTCAGAGCTGGGCTCCCAGCCAGCAGCCATCGCTCGCCAGGTGCCCAGCTCTGAAGGCAGTGCTGTCACCAGCAACAGCATAGAAGTAAGGGTAGCAGTACTGCAACCCCCCTACAATAACCTTGCAACCCCCCCCCCACAACTCCTTTTTGGGTCAGGATCCCTACAATTACAACACTGTGAAATTTCAGATTTAAATAGCTGAAATCATGAAATTTATGATCCTATGACCGTGAAATTGACCAAAATTTGGTAGGGCCCTCAATATAAGTGGGAGCAAACCAATTAGCTAAATCAAAAAAAGTAAACAGAATTTAAAATTTTTGTTTGCACTAACATGCCAATGTACCCATTATGTATAGTAAATCAAAACATCCTTACAGAAAACATGCCAGAAAATTACAGTAACGTACCTTCCAAGAAATAGGTGTTGAGAAAGTAATATGAAAATATGGCAATTCATAATAGTTCATTTGTATTTAAAAGAAAATAAATGTAATTGCTTTTCAGCACTTAAAGTCCTTCATATTTTAGTCCTCTTATTTGTGACCATTTAAATTCCATTGTTTCCGTAAACTATTCCTAATAGGCTAGTGGGAGAAGAAAACATTAATGGGTATGAAGCAGGAACAGGATCTCACTGCATAAATTAAACTAGGTCTACACTTAAAACTTTCACTGGTATAATAACACTGGTTAGGGATATATATTTTTTACAACATTTTAAAACTGGTCTAAGCCTTAGTTTAGACAGTTTACTGGCAAAAAAGTGCTTTTGCAGGTATAGCTTATTTCATTCAGGGAATTGGTATAAGCTACACCAGCAAAAGTACTCTTTTGCCAATATAAGCTGCGCCTACACTAGGATGTTTATACTTGAATAGCTATACTGGTAAACATTTTCTAGTTAGACTAGCCCTCAGTGTTATCTTTTTATTTTAATGTCTGGTGTGTGTGATTTTTTTTTCTCTTGCATCATTCATAATGCATAAATGTCAAATTATCATTGTAGAAGGGTGGCTTACCTTTCCATCATCAGGGTTGGCAGCTGCCTCAGTTTCCCCACTGCTAGGCAGTCTTCCTCTCAGTGATTGATTAGTTTAGTCCTCCAGCCAAACCAAAAAAACTCTGGATAGGTTAAACACTAGCCCAATGCAACAAGAATCCAAACCAAAAATCTTCCACCAGTTTTTTCTGGGCCACAGCCACAACTATGCCTTGAGGGTCTGTGGAAACTTTTTCCCTTGGTTCATCTTGAACTAGGTCTTCACCCCCTGGGTTGGAGGGATGCCGCTCTGTTCTTACGGGGGGGCGGGGGGGTCAGCACACAACCTAAAGGTAGCACTATTGAATCATAATGGAACTTATGTCCTCCCCTCTTCTACCACAGGTTCTAGCCCTCAGGACCTAAACAATGGAACAGCGGTCTCCTCCAGCCTCACCCATTCCCACTTCACTTTCCCTCCCAGGGCTAATTCCTATACTTGTGTAATCGTTGCCACCTTGTGGGCAGGGCTGGCTCTAGGCACCAGCAAAACAAGCAGTTGCTTGGGGCAGCAAATTTGCAGGGGCACAAGAATCTAGCATGGGAGCTGAGAACCAACAGAGGGTCCTGTGGCACCTTTAAGACTAACAGAAGTATTGGGAGCATAAGCTTTCGTGGGTAAGAACCTCACTTCTTCAGATGCATTTTTTTTTTTTTTAGTTTTAGTTTTGGTTTTATTTGTTTAAAAGGAAGACAGTGATATTGCATTGGCAAATTCCCCATAGAAACAAAGAATGGAACAAAAGAATAATAAAGGCACCTCAACTTTTCCTCATTTATGTAGGATAGTCTTATAATACGCATCCAGATATCCTTCACTCACACAAGCTGAAAATTGTTCCACTTTACCGCAGTTCTGTAACCATATGGGAGCCAATCCTGTATGTGTTATGTGCACATCCAAAATTCCTGATGAATGACCCGCCCTGGGAGCGCGTGACCAGTGACCCAGGGCTGGGGTGGCAGGAGGGTGCAGTTGGGGGCAGGGAGAGAGAGAGCCCAGGGCTGGGGTTGGGGGGGGGGGGGCAGCCAAAAATGTTTTTGCTTGGGGCAGCAAAAAACCTAGAGCCGGCCCTGCTCACGGGGTCTCTGGTATGCAGTGGTCACCACCCTTTGTCCTGGAACAGTCCCTGGTAGTGTGTTCTCTGTACCACTAATCAGGCAAGTGCGGTGGGCACTTCAGGCTAAGGCTCTAGCTCCTGGTGGGTAACAAATAGCACTCTGTCAGCTGGCTAAAACCACTACACTTCTCCCAGACCCCCCTGCCTCTGTGACCCACTCCCCCCCGCCATGCCATTCTACTGACATGGAATTTGCCCCTCCCTATTCTGGCTAAGCAATCACCCTCCAGTCAGGAGTGAGACTAGCAACAGATTCTCCCTTAGCAATTCATCACAATTGTGTGCTGTTCAGCAGAACTATTGCTATTGAGCAGCTTGTTTGCCTGCCACCTGCCTATTAGGCCTCCTCTCCAAACTTCCTCCACAGAGCTTCCCAGAAGTTCCCCATTGTCCTTTTTCCACAGCTGCTCTGGTTCCTTTACTGGAGAACCCTGAAGCTCTCTTCAAGACTCCCCCTGGCTCTTCCACAGCTCCTTCCAGGTGCTGAGCCCTTATGCAAGGAAAGGGGTGGCTGGGGTTGTAGTAAGGATGCTGAATAACGTAAGCCTTCTTTTGGAATAGAAAACACTAAAGGTAATCTTCCCCTGTGACTGAGTTCCCCTGTTCGTGTTAGGATGGAATCTCTCACTCAACCATTTTTTGCTGGCCACTTGTGGGAAAATAAAAAACCCTCAGTTTTAAATTCAATAATGTTGCTGCCAGAGGCAGATTAAGATTTTTTGGGGCCAGAGGCGGATTAAGATTTTTTGGGGCCCAGGGCACAAAGAAGATTTGGGCCCTCACATCCTCCCTTCCATGGGGCCCTACCCCCTGTTCTCCTTATTCCCTCTGAGGTCCTTCCCCCGGCCAGGCTGGAAGCCAGAGCCAGGCCATGGTAAGAGCTATCCCGCGAGCCCAATGGCTTCTGCCAGGGCTAGGGCGGGGGGGGGGAGGGAGCACCCAGCCTTGGGACTTCAGCCCTGTGGCTTCTGCCGGCGCTTGGGGCGAGAGTGCCCAGACTTGGGGCTTCAACTCAGGGGCGCTGGAACAGGGAGTGGGGGCCAAGAGGCCATGGCTCCATCATTTTTAAAAATGGGAGGGCTTCTGCATCCCCATGGCTTCTGCCAGGGCTTGGGGCTCCCAGGCTTGGGGCTTCTGCCGGGGCTCAGGTCATCCATTTTTCCAGGGGCCCACAAATGGGCCACTGGTTGTGACCTCCTCTTGAACCAAACATACTGTGCATTGTCTTCTCTCTTGCTGTGCCTAAGCCCTGGTCTACACTATGAGTTTAGGTCGAATTTAGCAGCATTAGATCGATTTAACCCTGCACCCGTCCACACGACAAAGCCATTTTTGTTGACTTAAAGGGCTCTTAAAATTGATTTCTGTACTCCTCCCCGACGAGGGGATTAGCACTGAAATCGACCCTGCTGGGTCGAATTTGGGGTAGTGTGGAAGCAATTTGACGGTATTGGCCTCCGGGAGCTATCCCAGAGTGCTCCATTGTGACCACTCTGGACAGCACTCTCAACTCAGATGCACTGGCCAGGTAGACAGGAAAAGCCCTGGGAACTTTTGAATTTAATTTCCTGTTTGGCCAGCGTGGGGAGCTGATCAGCACAGGTGACCATGCAGAGCTCATCAGCACAGGTGACCATAGAGTCCCAAAATCACAAAAGAGCTCCAGCATGGACCAAACGGGAGGTACTGGATCTGATCGCTGTATGGGGAGATGAATCCATGCTATCAGAACTCCATTACAAAAGACGAAATGCAGGAATATTTGAAAAAATCTCCAAGGGCATGAAGGACAGAGGCTATAACAGGGACCCGCAGCAGTGCCACGTGAAACTTAAGGAGCTCAGGCAAGCCTGAGAACCAGAGACAAAGAACCAGAGACAAACAGCCGCTTTGGGTCAGAGCCTGGACATGCCGCTTCTATGATGAGCTGCATGCAATTATAGAGGGTGCCCCTACAACTACCCCACCCCTGTGCGTGGACTCCGTCAATGGATTCTCACGCAACAGGAATGCGGATTTTGGGGACAAGGAAGATGAGGATGAGGAGGACGTTGAAGATAGCGCAGAGCAAGGAAGTGGAGAAACTGTTTTCCCCGACAGCCAGGAACTGTTTATCACCCTGGAGCCAGTACCCTCCCAACCCACCGAAGGTGGGTTCCTGGACCTTGAAGGCGGAGAAGGGACCTCTGGTGAGTGTACCTTTGTAAATATAATACATGGTTTAAAAGCAAGCGTGTTTAATGATTAATTTGCCCTGAAGACTTGGGATGCATTGGCGGCCAGTACAGCTACTGGAAAAGTCTGTTAACATGAATGGGGATGGAGTGGAAATCCTCCAGGGACATCTCAGTGAAGCTCTCCTGGATGTTCTCCCAGGGTCACCTGGTTGAAATAGGGGAATTTTATTAAGGGGACCATTCCTGCTGGGCTGTTTGCCTGTGGCTGAACAGAAATCATCCCCGCTGTTAGCCACACGGTGGGGGGGAGGGGTGAAGTGATCATCCCAGAGAATTGGGTGTGTGTGGGTGGGGGAGGTTAGTTGGGTTTGTGCTGCATGTTAACCCGAAAATTTCAGCCCCTCCTTTTAAATGGCCAACCCATTTTAAATGGCCAACCCAATGGGTGTTTGGTATGGGAAATGAGGGTGCTGCTGTTTGAAACCATCCCCACATGTTATGAAGATTAAAGAAGCCAAAAGACTGTGGCTTACCATGTCTGCCTGTAAACCGAATTCTGTTGTCCACCATCCCTTCGTTCACCATGAAAGAATCTACCCATTGTTCTCTAAAATGTGTCTTTTTAAATACTACTCTTCCTTTTTTTCCTCCCGCAGCTACAAATGTTTCAACGCTCTCCGTATCATCTCCGTCCCAGAGGCTAGCGAAGATTAGAAGGCAAAAAAAACGCACTCGCGACGAAATATTCTCTGAGCTCATGCAGTCCTCCCACACTGAAAGAGCCCAGCAGAATGCCTGGAGGCAGACACTGTCAGAGTGCAGGAAAGCACAAAATGAACGTGAGGACAGGTGGCGGGAGCAAGAGGAGAGATGGCGGGATCAAGATGATTGGTGGCATCAGCATGATGAGAGGAGGCAGGAAGCAATGCTTAGGCTACTGGAGGATCAAACTGATATTCTCCGGCGTATTGTTAAGGTGCAGGAAAGGCAGCAGGAGCACAGACCGCCACTGCACCTCCTGTGTAACCAGCCACCCTCCTCCCCAAGTTCCATAGCCTCCTCACCCTGTCATCCAAGAACGCGGTGGGGGGGCCTCCGGCCACCCAACCACCCCACCCCAGACAACTGCCCAAGCACCTAGACGACTGCCCCACCACAGTTAGGGAATCCCATTGCAGCAAAGCCATCCACTAGGACCTGCACATTTCCCAAAGTCAGCTTGATAGCAGCAGCTCAGTGATCGCATTGGCTACTTGGATCACAGCAGCCCCCACAGTAGATTTGCCCACTCCAAATTGATTCCCGACTGACTGGTAGCTGTCTGGCATTGCAAGCTTGCAGAGAGCTATCGCCACTCGATTGTGAACTGTGAGGGCTGCTCTCATCTTGGTATTCTTGCACTTCAGGGCAGGGGAAAGCAAGTCACAAAGTTCCATGAAAATGCCCTTACGCATGTGAAAGTTTCGCAGCCTCTGGGAATCATCCCAGATCTGCAACACTATGCGGTCCCACCAGTCTGTGCTTGTTTCCTGGGCCCAGAATCGGTGTTCCACGGCATGAACCTGCCCCATTAGCACCATGATGTCCAAATTGCCAGGGCCCATGCTTTGAGAGAACTCTGAGTCCATGTCCTCATCACTCTCGTCACTGTGCTGCCGTCGTCTCCTCGCCTGCTATTGAAGTTTCCGGTTCTGCATATACTGCAGGATAATGCGCGTGGTGTTTACCATGCTCATAACTGCCGCGGTGATCTGAATGGGCTCCATGCTTGCTGTAGTATGGTGTCTGCGCGGAAAAAAGGCACAAAACGATTGTCTGCCGTTGCTCTCACGGAGGGAGGGGCGACTGACAACATGGCTTACAGGGTTGGCTTACAGGGAATTAAAATCAACAAAGGGGGCAGGTTTTCATCAAGGAGAAACACACACAACTGTCACACTGAAGCCTAGCCAGTCATGAAACTGGTTTTCAAAGCCTCTGTGATGCGCAGCGCGCCTTGCTGTGCTCTTCTAATCTAATCGCAAACAGCCTAGTCAGCAAACAGCACCAGCGAGCTTTTAAACGTCCAAAGGCACATTCTACTATCATTCTGCACTTGTTCAGCCTATAGTTGAACTGCTCTTTACTACTGTCCAGGCTTCATGAGCCATGGAAGCAAGGGGTAGACTGGGGTAGGTGCGACCACGCGGTGATGCTGGCTGGGAGAGCAGCCTGAGGCAGAAGCCTCCAGCTGGCATGATATTCCAGGTAGGACTGAATCTCCATTAGACAAAACTTAAAGAAGAGAATGCCCTGGAGTCATTCCCATTTTTGTCCAGGTGCCCCCGACCGACCTCATCAAGATTGGCCAGGAGCACCTATGTCTGCCCAGGCGCCCCCGACCGACCTCACCGAGGTCGGCCAGGAGCATCACAAGACAATGACGACGGTTAACAGTCGTATTGCATCGTCTGCTGCTGGCAAGGCAAGGCAAGGAGATGCTGCTGTGTAGCAATGCAGTACAGTGTCTGCCAGCAGCACCCTGGAGACGTACGGTGACAGTGAGCTGAGCAGGCTCCATGCTTGCCATGGTATGCCATCTGCATGGGTAACCCAGGAAAAAAGGCGAGAAATTATTGTTTGCCATTGCTTTCACGGAGGGAAGGAGGGAGCGGGACTTGACGACATGTACCCAGAACCACCTGTGACAATGTTTTTGTCCCATCAGGCATTGGGAGCTCAACCCGGAATTCCAATGGGCAGCGGAGACTGCAGGACTGTGGGATAGCTACCCACAGTGCAACACTCCTAAAGTCGACACTAGCCTCGGTACTGTGGACGCACTCCGCCAACTTAATGCGCTAGTAGGGACACACACAATCGACTGTATCAAATCGATTTCTAAAAAATCAACTTCTATTAAATCGACCTAATTTCATAGTGTAGACATACCCTAAGTCAAAAAGCATCTATAACAAAACAGCATAGCAACAGACTAATATCTTGGGTTTATCAGTGGATCATTGAGTGAAGAAAAAGGATTTCAACACTTTTGCTGCCATCATGTTAGAGGGTTGCTGGCTTCTCTTTTAAAGAAACAAACATTATTTGTTGAGGGCATGTTATACTTTGGTTGTTTTGCACTTGAGACTCTCCCTCCAAGACAGTGCTTTACAAACTGTGAGCCAGCTATAGGTTCATAGGGGAGCCACAAGTCTGGGGAAAATTTTTAATCAGTATGCCCATTTTTATCTTTTTTTTTAATTAAAAGACTAGTAAACTAGGCTTAAACATCACCTGCATCTTATCTATGTGTCTGTGTCTTCTGCTGGTGCTGCTGCCTGGGCTGGGAGCCTCTCTGGGTATGTCTACACTGTAATAAGACATGTATGTCAGCTGACTTGGGCTCATGGGGCTCGGCTATAAAATTGCAGGGAGCCATTCGGGTTCTGTGCCTTTGTGCTTTCTGTTCCTGCAGGGAGCCTTCAGTTGAGAGAGTTCCTGTTGGGGGAAGCATTCATTAGGAAATCTCTCTATTGAAAGGTCCCTGCTGGAGTGGAGAGAACAGAGAGTTTCCCAGTACCAGCAGCACCAGCACTTGTGGATAGAAGAAGGGGTGGAGGGGTCCTGAGGGAGAGACAAGTGTGTCTAATCTTTATAATAGAATGATTTTCACCTACATGTAGAAAATGTTTGGCTGAAGAAGGATGACGATTTTAATAAAGTTAAACAGAAAAGAAAGAAAAGTAGACAATATGATGATAGTTACTTTATATTTGGATTTTCATGTCTCGATATCACTGAGGAAAGTCCACAGCCACAATGTGTCATTTGTTTTCAGGTGTCAGTGAGTGAAAGTATGAGGCCAGGGAAACTACAGAGACATTTAGAAACTATACACCTGACCTGGAATTCATAAACAAGAGTGTGATTATGTTTCCTTTGGAAACAAGAAGAATTAAAGTGGCAGAATGAAGTCATGTCTAAAGAAACAACTCTTCCTCAAAAAGCCTTAGAACCATCTTATATTGTAGCCATGCGAACTGAAAAATGCAAACAAGTGCACATAATTTGAAAGACGCTTCAACTTCCAGTAGCAATAGACATCTGTGGAATTATGACTGGGGAACAAGCAGTCATGGCACTGAAAACCATTCTCTATGTCAAATAATACCATCTGTTGATGCATTGATGACCTTGCAGAAAATGTACAGGACTAGTTGATAAAACAAGTTAAGAATAATCAATATTTTGCACTGCATCTCGATGAATCCACAGATATAGCCTACATGGCTCCAATTCTGCAGTATGTGAGATTTATCAAAGCAGGTATAATAGCTGATTTTTTTTTTGCAGTGAAATTCCAACCCAAATAACAAGTGAGGAAATACTCAAGATCCTCAATAAATTTGTTGTGGGTGAGATCTTAACTTGGTTATGTGTATAAGACTGTGTGCTGATGGAGCAGTAGCCATGACCAGAAAGCACAGTGAAGTTGCAGCATGAATAAAGGAAATGGCAGCAATTTGAACATTCTGCATGATTCATCACCAAGCTTTGGCATCGAAGAATTTGCAACCTGAAGTACACAAGACCCTCAACGTTGTTACTAAAATTGTTAATTTTAGAAAATCCTGGACAGTGAACACATTGTTTTAGTATGCTGTGCTGAGATGTGCTCTGACAACACTCAGCTTCTGTTTCACAGTGAAATCAGGTGGTTGTCATGTGGGAAAATATTACAACACGTCTTTGAATTTTCCTCCTTGGGAAAATAGATCTTGAAGGTTACATGTTTAATGTGGACTTCTTGACTATGTTAGCTTATCTGGTGGGCATATATGGCAAATTGAATGCACTAAATCCAACACTTGAAGATAGGAATACAAATATACTAGATATGAAAGAGAAAATTAGGGGAGTCATAAAGAAGCTTTGTCTTTTGAGATGCCACATGAAAAGGGAGATATTGAGATATACTATCAGACTTTTTAAAAGAACAGAGTGAAAGGGATCAAAATGCTACTAAAGACCAAATAATAACTCATTTGTCTGGATTTGTATTCCCATTATGATGGATATTTTCCTGGAGTTTAACATGATTCTCCAGATACCTATTGGATTCTAAACCCATTCTTGATAACAGTTAACACCACTCCAACCGTAAGTATGGCTCAACAAAATCTCATAGAATTGTCAAGTGATCACCATGCTGAAGACCAGGTTTTCATATCTAAAATACCAGGAATTCTAGATTTATGTTAAAGAAGAGTACAAAGAACTCAGTGATGAAGCTATGAAAATGCTGCTTCCATTCACTTCAAGTTATCTCTAGGTCTGGGTTTTTAGCAATGATTTCTGTGAAAACTAAGCACAGAAATATTTAAACTTGGAAAATGACTTATATCTGCGGCTTATCAGAAATTCAGCCAAACACTGTGCAACTATGCAGTTTGAAACAGGCCCATTTTTCTCACTAAAATCTTAAGCAGTGTCCGGACACAATAAAAAATCCATAATTTCAAATGATAGTTTTAAAAAGCCAGAGCAGATCAGATTAAATTATATACCGTATATACTCATTCATAAACCAAATTTTTTTAGTAAAAAAGGGAAGCACCAGAGAAGGGGGTCGGCTTATGAACAGGTATAGAGGGGGAGAGTTGGGACACAGCCCCTCCCCACAACAGAGGGAGCAAGGAGAGGCAGCACAGCCAGCAGAGCCAGAAGGGAAGAGGCGGGGCCAGAGTCTCTCAGCTTCTGGCCACACTGCCCTCCCCCCAGCCTCCGAAGCAGCTGTAGCTCCGGGGCTGGCAGGCTGCAGCCCTGCCGCTTGTCCCCGCCCCCCAGAGCAGGCGGTGGCTGCGCTGCCTGGCCCAGCCCGCTGGAACACGCTGCGACCGCGCCGCCAGGTCTGGCCTGCTGGAGCAGGCTGTGGCCACGCTGCTCGGCCTTTGGGAGCAGCTCCAGCCAGGCCAGAGACATCCTCCCCTGGCCCTCCTCAGATAAGGTGGGGATGGGGAGAGTATGGGGGTCCCAGGCTAGGGGTGGGGTCATGTGGGGGGTGCTCACAGGTGCTCCCCTGACCGCCAGCTTCTCCCCCCAAAAAATTTCCCCACCAGTTGCTGTCCCGGCCCGTCGGGGTAAGCAGCTGGCGCTCCAGGACACTTTGTTTACTTTGGTTTACCTCCGTGCCTGCGAACACTCGAGGTAAACAAACCATCTCAGCCCACCAGCGGCTTATCCTGATGGCCCAGGAGCCAAAGTTTGCCGACCCCTGAATTATAGAGTCGGCTTATGAACAGGTCATAAACATTTTCCATTTTTACTTATCCATCTTGGGGGGGTCGGCTTATAAACGAACCGACTTATGATTGAGTATAATTATGATCAGTAATTAAACAGTAGTTGATTAAGATTGCAAAATTCCAAACTCTAGTGTCCCTCTTGAGTCTAGTGTCCTGAACTCTTTAATCTACTGTCCTGAGTCAGTTAAAAAAAAGTGGTATTTGGTTATCGGGAGCCACTAAGTTTGAAAATATCTGTAAGAGCCACATTACTAAAAAGTTTGGGAACTACAGGTCTAAGAAATAAGAAATGTTTTTCTTGATAACTGTAAGAAAATCAAATTATAGCTCATTGCATATCTGCTCACTGCTAGCTAGATCACAATTTGATTTATATGGTTCCCATCACAGAACTTCCTCACATCTTTTATGGTTCAACTGCCATAAAGCCTGATCCTAATTAAGAAAATCGAAAGAATTTTTGGACAGCTTTCATGGAGAGGGTATTTCTGGCTTGTTGATTACTGCAGAGCAAGAGGTGACTCTGATGCACATTCTCATATATGGTGTGCAGTGCTTGAATTATGGGGGGAAAAATAGGGGGCCCTTAATGAATGTGTACAGTCCCAGAGGCAGCGTTGAGCAAAGTACCAGGGTATCCACTGGCCAGCTCCTGAGCTGGCATCCTCTGCGCTGCTGTCTTCTTCCTTCTGCACTTACCCTTTGCCTTGTGCCCTACATCCTCTCCTACCCCTAACTGCCCCTCCTCCCTTTCCTATTACCCCATGCCTTCTGCCCCTGCCTCTGCCCTTACCCCTAAGGGTCTCCATATCCCTTACCTGTTACCCCATGCCTTCTACCCCTTTCTCCTCCCCTACCTCTAACTGCCCCCCTTATCCCTTGCCTGTTAACTCTCTCCTTTTGCCCTGGCCTCCTGGATTCATAATCGCCCCTCCTGCCCTATCCCTAACTCCCCCATCTCCCCTATTTGTTACCCCGCAACATGCCTTCTGCCTCTGCTTCCTCCCCAACTCATAATTCCCCTTTAGGACCTTCCCCTGGAGTGCACACAGTCCTTCTGCCCACCCTTACACCCATCAGACTTCTGCCTCCACCTCTAACCTGCCTCTCTGCTCCCCCAACACCACCTAGCTCCTCTGTTCCACGGGAAGGGGAAGCGCCCAGCCTTGGAACGTCAGCCCTGCGGCTTCTGCTGGGGCTTGGAAAGAGAGTGCCCAGGCTCAGGGCTTCAGCTCAGGGGTACTGGAACAGGGGCGGGGGCCAAGAGGCCATGGCGCCATCACTTTTAAAAATGGGAGGGTTCAGGTCATCCACTTTTCTGGGGGCCCGCAAATTGGCTTAGTCAAAGAAGTCTTTGTTTTTTCCATAAGCTGCAGCAGCAAGGTCTTTCAACTTTAGACAATATTTGCACAGTTCTAGTTCTAGCTGTGGCTACTATCATACATATACTTTCTAATGAAAACAGCAGTGATGCAGATTAAAAATGAGGAAGGCAAGAGAGCGTCTTTTGTTGATTTGTAAATGTGCCTGAGTGTGAACAGCTGTGATCCATTGCATCTGATGCAAATGTTTCCCTGCAGTAAAAGGAGAGATGGCATTTGCTGTGTTATACAGACCATTTTAACCTTCCATTGTATGGTGTCTTTGGTAGGGATTCAATCAACTTGTACAGTGAACTGATGTCATCTAAACAGATGGACATAAGTGTAGGCAATCAAGAGACCATGTGTGTGACCAATGATTTTTGGATGATAACACTTAAAAAGCTGTCTGGCCTAAAGCTTGTGAAAGTATTGAAAAGTTCACGTGGGAAATAAACCAGTTCAGAGCTGGATGAACTTTCAGAATGGGCATGTAGCTTTCAAAGCTTTATGAGTTATAGGCCATCTTGAGTGAAGCGTGTTGCTGCACAGACTAGAGGGAAGAATTAAAATAAAGTCTATTTGCAGAAGACCCAGTGGCAAAGTTTTGTGTTATTAGGTCAGTAAGGTGTAAAGATCAGTTCTATTCCTTTTGCATTCATCTGCACAGGAAGGAATGGAATATTTAGTATCAATAAAATCTTTTTATATTAAAGAAAGATTTATGGTGGAAAGCCTGTATAACAATGGATCATCCAGTTTCATCAATCATTGTGAATACAGTGAAAAAAACAAACAATTAGCATAAATTATGAAAAGTATATTAGAGTTTTAGAATTCTCACTATCTTAATAATTAAGATAAGAGTAACTCAGGTAAGGTGATTTGTTTTTAATATATGACTTTTCACCTGACAGTATCTCTTTGTTCTTTTTCTTTTGTTTTTCCTTCTTTTTAATAATTTGTGTTTTACTGGGCTATTTACAGGTTAGCATATGGATAAATATAGATATGTAAAATGCAGGAAGTTATGCTGGTTTTAGTTGTGTTATTATGTTCAGATACAAATTAAGGTGCAATTGGTGCACTTTTGTTCTGCATAAAACAAAGAAATTAGTGTAAAATTATTATACACAGACATATAGGGCCTTGTCCAATGTCCATCAAAATAAATGGAAATCTTTCCACTGACTTCACAGGGCTTTAGATCAGGCCAATGGTGCAATATTGTTCTATCATGAGCAGTCGGTATACAATTTTTGTACATAGCATGTTACAAATAGCTCAGTAGCTGAACATCATTGTTGTTCAAATCAGTCTTTGCTACTCTCTAATCTGAGCTGTGATGTTCCAGATCTCATATTTTTTATTATAAATCATAACATGATGATGCATTTGCTTGCTGCTATTATTAACATTCTAAATAAATATATTTGATTTGCAAATGTTAGTATGTGACTGAGTTTCTCCCAGAACAAAATATACTGTTTCTTTTAATCAAAAAATGAGTTAATCTCTGATCTTTCACTTACAGTAGACCAAATTGTCTCGATCTGTGGGAAGTTTCAGAAAACGTGTATGTGAATACCCTACTTGTCCATGTATGCTAAAGCTGAAACTACGTCTTGTTGAATTCATTTTGATGGTGATCCCTGAGTTTCAAAATAAATGACTGATTATTTTTCATTGGCATTCTCTCCATGAAGGTGAGGAGATAGGGGTGCGGAATTTTGGAGGACATATGTATGCTTCTCTTTTATATGCTATGACTTGTCTATATCTGGGCTATTCAGAACTGCACAGAGAATGGCCATCTGCCCTTTACATTTGTCTTTCTTTTTCTGGGTCTTTGCAATTTGTTATAGGTCTTGGACATGAGTGCTGTATGTTGGCCAGTCCATGCTGGTGTGGGGGTAATATCAAAGCTGGGGTATTTATAAAAAATGGAAGTTATTATTATTTATTATTAAAATGGCAAAACAAACAAACAAACAAACAAACCTTACCCTCCAAGAGGCACATAATGCAGTTTTAGTGGGAAGCCCTCAAGCTCCCACTACAATAGGCAGAAATTATCAACTCTTCCCAGGTGTGAGTAGGCTCTAATATGTCTGAAAATTCCTTAAAGCTAAACAAAAAGACCCACAGCATTTTTCATTTCTTGGCTGCATATAGTGCTAGGTCCTGAGATGCTGTAAATGGAGCTATGCTGACTTACACAAGCTACGGATCTGACTTATAAATTTTAATGTTAAAAGTATTTCCAGACTTGCTGTCCCACTCATGTAAATTGAAAAAATATGCATTAAAAATAATTTATATTGGTATGCATTGTCTTTTCAACCCCCAGTCAGGATTAGGAACCCATTTTGGTAGGCATTGTACAGAGTCAAGACATTCCTAATTCATTCAGTGATCTTCAGTGGCTTGCAGTCATGTCATCCTGTGCTGTAATTATATCAGATTTCACAACTTTTGCTGTTGGACTATCATTCACAAATTAAGTAGGGTGAGTTTAGGTCAAAAATTGGATGAGAGACTTTTAATCAACCCAAATACTGCAGGATATGGTGTTGGTGATTCTGGAGACCTTGCTTGCTAAGTTGCTATATGATCCTGGTTATAAACATCAGATAACTACTGAGTACCAGGAATGAGAACAACAGTATCAAGGAAAGGAGGTCATACTCAACACCATTACTGAAATGCTGGCTCTTCAGTGACACTTTTTTTGGGAGGTGAGGGGGGGCAATAGGTACATATAACTAAAGATTTTGTTGTTACTCTGCATGTAACTACAGTTACTGGTGAATGTCCTTCCATCACCAATTTCTGCCCTAATGATTTTTTACCTTTAGTGTCTTTTAAAGAAAAATGATTTTGAACTGGAGAGATCTGTCTTGCATTCAGAGAGGCTTCTGTTACACACTTTTCTTCTCTTTCTGTAAACTATCACCACTATTGAATTTTAATTCTTTTTCCCACTCCTCTTTTCCACTATGGTCTCTTAGAGGAATAAAACATTGGCACAGAATGATTTTCTGGACTGTTAATTTTAGAAAATATGCAATGCCATCATAGTTCTAGAAAACTAAAGCAGGGCCTCTTATGTCCATTATGAAAAGTTTACTTTCTGTAATATCTAAAATTAATCTCCCCCACATCTCTGAGACATCAATTTCCCATTTTTTAAAAATGCAGTTTTTATTTTATAACACCTTATAGTTATCATTTACAGTTTCTCAGTGGTTTTCTTTTAAACATTAAGGACTACACTGTGGCATAAACTACTGCTAAGCTTTGGGTGTGGTGCAAAACCCCCCTCCCCTGTGCACACCTACAGCAGGAGTTCTGGAAGCCACTGCCTCTTGGAACTCCAAGGAAACCAGTCACTATACTAGCCTCAAAGAGGTTACAGTGTATTCTCCCCTCCATATCCTGTCAGATTTTCTGGTCTACTGCAGATTGATCAATGCTATAGTTTGCCTTTTCCCATCCCTCTGTACCCACTGTGCACAGGGTAGCATTGATTATGGCACTAATTCTGCAGAATCCTTTACACATTGACTCATATGTGATCAGGGCTGGTGATCGCACCCTAGGCGAAACTTCCACCTTCCGCCCTCCCCCCCCCCCGAGCCCTACAGCAGCCCCCCCCCCTCTGCCCTGAGGCGCTCCCCTGCGGCAGCTCTCCACCCCAGCTCACCTCTGCTCCGCCTCCTCCCCGAGCCCTGCGGCAGCTCCCCCCCCCCGCCCTGAGGCGCCCAGTGGCAGCTCCCCCGCCCCGCCCGGGGAGCCATGTGGCAGCTCCCCGCCCCAGCTCACCTCTGCTCCGCCTCCTCCCCGAGCACGCCATCGCTGCTCCACTTCTCCTGCCTCCCAGGCTTGCGGTGCCAATCAGCTGTTTGGCACCGTAAGCCTGGGAGGGAGAGAAGCAGAGTGGGGCAGCGTGCTCAGGGGAGGAGGAGGAGCAGAGGTGAGCTGGGGCGGGGAGTTCCCCTGCATGCTGCCCTCCCCTTACTTGCTGCAGGTGGCCCTCCTCATGCCCTCCCACCTCAGCTCCCTCTGCCTAAATGCCGGCGGTGACTGGGGCGGCCGAAGATCCAGCTGCTGTGGTCGCAGCTGAAGAAAATGCCCCCCAAATCCTAGTGTCCTAGGCGACTGCCTAGGTCGCCTAATTGGTTGCACTGGCACTGTATGTGATTAATAGAAAGGATGGAGGAAAGAGATTCCTTGCCCTGCATGCTCACATAGGGACTACTGAACACAATCTAGCTCTGTTCTGAGATTTTCCCATCTCCCTAAAAAATCCCATAATTTATCTCATACCTGAATAGTGTAAAGTGCTATTTTTAATTGGTGAATGTGAGCCTTAATAGGAGAATGGAACATGAATCACCTATCCTCTTCTTAAAAAATATGTTTCATCCATTGATTTCTTAGCGCTAAGCCTAGTGCATTAGAGTTTACTTTTCTTAAAAAATACAGGTCAAAGCTCTACACTGGTGATGCAGCTTTGCAGTTGATATGTTTACGCCACTCTTTTGCTTTAAAAATAAGGATTTTAACTTAATTCTTGCCTATTTCGCCTTTCACAGTTTCAAGGTTTCTTTGTTCTCTCAGTCAAATAAAAGAGAACTTAATGGGGAAATCACTTCCATCATTGATTTATCTCAGTCTGTGATAGGAAATTTACATTTTTTTCCATATCTGCTTCTTTCCTTTTAAGAAAAAGTTAATTATGTCTTTAAGAGCATTACTGCAATTATTTGCATCTTTTTTCTTCTTCTTCTTCTTCTTTTGGAAGGGTAACTATTTTTGCGTTGAATGATTCATCTGGGATATTTCTGAGACCTTTTCAATGTGTAACAGATTTTTTTAAAGAAGTTCTTTGAGGATTTTGTCTAAAAATACTTTTGATTTTGGCTTCAAAGTTTTCATAATTTGTAGGATTCTTTTTAAGAATTCTTTTTTAAGTATTTAGAATGTGGTATGGTATCACAGTTAATGTGTAATTAACTGAGTCATAGGAGACATCATAATAATTTCCCATCTGTCACAAAAGAGGTTGATTTTCCCCTTCAGCTGTTTTTTTAAACCTATCAGTAAATAGGGAAATATTGACTTTTAGCCGATCAACTAAACTTTCCAGAATGACAATTCTTAAGTAAATAAAATATTTTTAATCAATGCAGGGATGCATGTAGTGGATAGAAGCGCCTCTGACTTTGACCAATGACCAGAAAGGCTTTTTGCCAAGACATGAAGTCAATGGGATTACTCACATGCATAAAACTTAACGTGGTCAAATTGTTTGCTGAATTAGGGCACAAGAGTCTTTATGACAGTCATCAGGTGCAGGCGAACTAGAGGCAGGAAAGATGGGATAGTAGTTAGTGCTCTAACCTTAAGCCTGGGATCTTGGGAGATCCAGGTACAATTATTTTTACCACCACAGACTTCCTTTGTGACCTTGGGCAAGTCACTTAAGTCCCAGTCAAGACTCCCATTACCTTCAATGGGAGCTGGATCAGTCCTTCTGTGCCTCAGTTCCTCAACTCTCAGCCCTGGTCTGCACTACGAGTTTAGGTCTAATTTAGCAGAGTTAGGTCGATTTAACCCTGCACCTGTCCACATGACCAAGCCTGTTTTGTCTACTTAAAGGGCTCTTAAAATCGATTTCTGTACTCCTCCACGGTGAGGGGTTTAGCCCTAAAATCGACCTTGCTGGGTTGATTTTGGGGTAGTGTGGACGCAATTTGACGGTATTGGCCTCCGGGAGCTATCCCTGAGTGCTCCATTGTGACCGCTCTGGACAGCACTCTCAACTCAGATGCACTGGCCAGGTTGACAGGAAAAGCCCCGGGAACTTTTGAATTTCATTTCCTGTTTGGCCAGCGTGGTGAGCTGATCAGCACAAGTGACCATGCAGAGGTCATCAGCACAGGTGATCATGGAGTCCCAGAATCGCAAAAGAGCTCCAGCATGGACCGAACAGGAGGTACTGGATCTGATTGCTGTATGGGGAGAAGAATCCATCCAGGCAGAACTCCATTACAAAAGACGAAATACCAATATATTTGCCAAAATCTCCAAGGGCATACTGGATAGAGGGTACAACAGGGACACACAACAGTGCCGCGTGAAAGTTAAGGAGCTGAGGCAAGCCTACTAAAAAACAAAGGATGCAAACGGTCGCTCCGGATCAGATCCCCATACATGCCGCTTCTATGATGAGCTGCATGCAATTCTAAGGGGAGCCCCTACCACTATCCCCCACTGTCCGTGGACACCTGCAAGGCGGGAGTCTCACACAACAGGGATGAGGATTTTGTGGATGAGGAAGATGAGGAGGAGGAGGAGGATCTTCAGGATAATGCGCGAGGTGTTTACAATTCTCATAACAGCAGCGGTGAGCTGAGCGGGCTCCATGCTTGCCGTGGTATGGTGTCTGAAGGAGAACAGGAGAGTAGAGTTGCAGTGGAAGTGGTGGATGGTGACAGATGCCACGAGAATAGATACTTATATAGAACGACGAGAGATCCTGCGAGCTGGATTCATGGCACCAGGAGAGCAGGAGAGCAGAGTTGCAGTGGAAGCGGTGGAGGACGACTGTTAGCACCGTGCACATTTCCCAAAGACGAACACACGTAGCCGGGAGCCCCTGACAGCCAACATGGAGAAATTCACTATCGAGACAAGAGCAGGAGAGCAGAGTTGCAGCAGAAGCAGTGTATGACAACTGTTAGCAGTCCTACTTCACTGTCTGCTGACAGCAGCACCCAGGACACAACAGCGGCAGTGTTGGTGAGCTGAGCTGAGCTGGCTGCATGCTTGCCGTGGTATGGCGTCTGCATGGGAAAAAAGGCGTGAAATGATTGTCTGCCATTGCTTTCACGGAGGAAGGGTCGACTAACGACATGTACCCCAAACCAGCTACGACAATGTTTTTGTCCCATCAGGCATTGGGAGCTTAACCCAGAATTCCAATGGGCAGCAGAGACTGCTGGAATTGTGGGATAGCTACCCACAGTGCACCGCTCCGTAAGTCGATGCTAGCCACGGTAGTGAGGACGCACTCCGCCAACTTAATGCGCTTAGTGTGGATATGCGCAATCGACTGTATAAAATCGATTTCTAAAAATCAACTTCTATAAAGACCTAATTTCGTAGTGTAGATATACCCTAAGATGGGGCATAACAGTACCTCCAAGGAGAGTTGTAAGGATAAAACACATTAAAGATTGGGAGGCTACATTAAGGAAAGTTTCCAAATGGAAAGGGGGTATTCAAATCCTTTTTGACTATAGTTAACGTAAAAGGATTTAAAAAGCAAAATTTGTGGATATGACTTCTTCTGTGGTTCTAGGCTTGTGACTTAAACGTTTTGCTTCAGTTTTTTCCATTTGTGAAATGGAGACAAAAATACTTAATTATTTCACAGACCTGTTGCAAGGATAAGTATATGTTTGTAAAGTGGTTTGACAAAGATTAAGAACTAAGTATAGCTACTGTGAAAGGCAGATTTTTAAACTCAAAAGTTAAATTCTGTAAATACATGAAAAAGCTCAAATATCAGGCATAAAGGAAAAAACATATTTTGCTGAAAGTTAACAAAAATATGGAAAATAATTGGTAAAAATGGAAGACTAATAACATCAGAAGACTAAACATGAAATCATAACATCAGATTTGCATGTCTTTCTGAACTTTTATTATTTTAATGATGCGGTTTGAATCATTTGTTAAAATGCTGTGCTGGATTATGTATTAGTTCAAACCTTGTTGATAAAAAAACAAAACAAAGAAAACAAATTAATTTATTGAATGTAAATAGGTACAGTTTTTACCTTTAATCTTGTCAATGTGCATTCTTGAATGTGTTTAGGCAATTCTAATTGACTGGGTCCTAGTTCAATATAATATAGGGAAATTCTGCAATGAGGCCACTGAATGTGCAATTTAATTATGCTGGTGTGCACTTCTATTTTTTTCTAATGCAGAGGATCTATTGGTAAAATGAATGCCCATTTTGTGGTCTGTTATGCAGAAAATGTTTAATCCAGTGTTTGATTTACTCTGTTAAATCTTCTTTATTGAATGCGGTTATTCATCCGTGCAGAATTGGGTATGCTGCTTTCTGTTACTATGACATTGCAATTAAATAGCTAAAGAGAAAAACATGGTAAGACATTTTCTAAAGGTCCATGACATTCCCATAAAATTATTCATATTTATATATTGTTTTTCTCTTTTATTTGTTTTTATGTTGCCAATACTAAAACTGAACAGTACAGAGAAATATTTTTTCATTGCAGAGCTTGACAAATCCAGCAGTTAAGGATCCTAGATGAACATTTTGTCAAATAAACTAGTACTAAGAAGAATTTCTGGTCCAGTGGATAATGACTGTCATCATGAAATAGGATTGTACTGATTGCCATCTTAATGAATGAAGCTAGCAGGAGCTCAGAGAACCAAACAACAGCATTTTGTGATGGGATAAATAGTTGGGCACTTTGGATACAGGAAGACATTGATAGGGAAATCACTCTACCCCGTGCATTTTTAGAGTGGTATTAAATCATAAAACATATTCTCAAGTTTAAATACTTGAAATAACGTTTTCATGCACACTTCCTTTTCTTAGCAAGAAAAGGGTCTGAGAGGAGAATTTATAATCTCTTTCTGTCACATTTCATCAAATATTACATTATAGATTATAACATTCTCAATGATATGATGGTATTTGCTCCTCATCTCAAAACATTTAGGACAGGGATGATCAACATTGTGAAGTATTTGGGGCTGAATAGTTGCTGTTGAGAGTGAAAAACAAAGAAAAGAGCCTTTGTTAATAGGATAGGGCTACAGGGACTGCAGGATAGGAAAACTGTAAACAAGTTTTTGCAAAACAGCTGCTAGGATAATTATAAGGGACATAAGATTTGGTCTTACTACTTTTGTATCATTAGAATCCATCATTGTTTGTTTAGCCTTAAATATTATAACTATTAATTTTCTTCATCTGTTATTTGTTTCTTAGCCAATTGAGAAGCCCCGATGTCTGAACACATTTTATATTTGTCTTTAATGTTGTTTGAAGTTTTCCACTAGAACACTGTGTTTCCTAAGTTTTCTGGTGTGTGTCCTATTAACAAGGATTCCGTTGTGTATGAATTTTACCATGTCTGGTGGAACTTTAGGACTGAGGTGGTCTTTGGTTTGCATTAGTTGTTTTCTACTATTTTTTCCATTCTTTTTCTGTGTAAGCAAGGGACTTGTAATAAGGTGTTAACAGGCTACTGGTTGGTTTATTATTACTTACGATTCAAGGTGTTAAGACTTGAATATATTCACACACACATTCAAATAACATTAAGAATTTAGTTTAAACATTCACAAGGCAATAAATGCAGAGTAAAAAATGAAACTCTGTCTAAATGTTATCCTTTTGTACTTAGGGTAGGTATTCCTAGCTCTTTGTAATCTTGCTTAAATTACTAAGGCTGGGGTTTTCAAAATTGCTCATCTTTCATTTAGGCACCATAATAAATACTAGATTTTCAAAAGAGTCCAGCAAATTTGATGCCAATCTCTTTTGAAAATCTTGCCAAAAGTGTTACAATAGGATTTGCTGGATGTTGAGCTCTTTTGAAAATCTGGTTCCAATTATGGGTGCTGAGAATTTGAATATCTGGCCTTTAGGCCAAGTTCCACAAAGTTACTTGGGCGCTTAAGACTCGGGTTTAGGTGCCTAAGTCCCATTCTCCACTGTGATCCACAAAACTGCTGCTGAATGCTTTAGGTGCCTAACCTCCAGAGAGAGAGAGAGAGACTCTGTAGTCCAGGTGTTGGGTGACTCTAAGTCCAGTACCCCTACTCCAATCTCTCTCTCTTTATTTATGCACAGTAGAACAGATTCAACAGCAGTGGTTGCGAGAATATCCCATAGTTCAGTGGTTAGAGCCTGCTCCTGAGAAATGGGAGACCCCTGTTTAAATTCTTTCTCCCGCTCTGGTAGAGAGAGAGGAATTGAACCTGGGTCACCCACAACCCAGGCAAGTGCGCTAACCACTGGGCTAAAAGTAATAAGGTGGCTGCCACCATAACTACCTGTTAGTTCGCCAGACATTTTGTATGGTGCGACTCAGGCACCTAACTCATTCCTGTAGGAAGTGGCTTAGATGCCTAAGCTGCCTGACTTCAGGCACTGGGTTCCTATTTGTGCATCACTCAAGAAAGATAGGTGCCTCTTTGCAGCCCAGACTACGAAATTACGTCTACACTACGAAATTAGGTTGAATTTATAGAAGCTGGTTTTATAGATATCGGTTTTATACAGTCGATTGTGTGTGTCCCCACATAAAATGCTCTAAGTGCATTAAGTCGGCGGACCGCATCCACAGTACCGAGGCTAGCTTCAATTTCTGGAGTGTTGCACTGTGGGTAGCTATCCCACAGTTCCCGCAGTCTCCGCGGGAATTCTGGGTTGAGATCCCAATGCCTGATGATGCAAAAACAGTGTCACGGGGGATTCTGGATACATGTCGTCAGGCCCCTCCCCCTCCATCAGAGCAACGGCAGACAATAGATTCGCGCCTTTTTACCGGGGTTACCTGTGCAGACAACATACCACGGCAAGCATGGAGCCTGCTCAGCTCAGCTCACCGTCACCATATGTCATCTGGGTGCCGGCAGACGTGGTACTGTATTGCTACACAGCGGCAGCTAATTGCCTTTTGGCAGTAGACGGTGCAGTATGACTGGTAGCCGTCATAGGCTATCTGGGTGCTGGCAGACGTGGAGCTGCATTGCTACACAGCAGCAGCTCCTTATCTTTTGGCAGTGGATGGTGTTTTACGATTGATATCCGTAATCATCATGTTCCTCAGTGAGTTCAATCAGAGGCACCCGGGAAAGTTCTTCAGCAAATTCCTCTAAGAAATACTGAACCAAACTTTCCACTCTGGGTATCTGATTCTTGACGATGATGGCTATCAGTCGTAGTACATCATTTTCTGCCAAGCACCCAGAAGATGCCAATGGCTATCAGTCATGCTGCACCGTCTGCTGCCAGCTTAAGATGTAAAAAATAGATGGACTAGATTTGGTCTGTATTCATTTGCTTCCCCCTTCCTCCGTGAAATCAATGGCCTGCTAAACCCAGGGTTTTGAGTTCAATCTTTGGGGGGGGCCATTCTATGTGACAGTTGTTTGTGTTTCTCCCTGATGCACAGCCACCTTTGTTGATTTTAATTCCCTGTACCTGTACGCCATGTCGTCAGTCGCCCCTCCCTCCCTCCGTCAGACACTAGTTTCGCGCCTTTTTTCAGACCAGACGCCATAGTACTGGGATCATGGAGCCCACTCAGATCACTGCGGCAATTATGAGCACTATGAACACCACGCGCATTGTCCTGGAGTATATGCAGAGCCAGGACATGCCAAAGCAAAACCAGGACCAGCTGAGGAGGCGATTGCAGCGTGGCGACGAGAGTGATGAGGAAATTGACATGGACATAGACTTCTCACAAAGTACAGGCTCCAGCAATGTGCAAATCATGGTGTTACTGGGGCAGGTTCATGGCGTGGAACACCGATTCTGGGTCCAGGAAACAAGCACAGACTGGTGGGACCGCATCGTGCTGCAGGTGTGGGACGATTCCCAGTGGCTACGAAACTTTCGCATGCGTAAGGGCACTTTCATGGAACTTTGTGACTTGCTTTCCAATGCCCTGAAGCGCCAGAATACCAGGATGAGAGCAGCCTTCACAGTTGAGAAGTGAGTGGCAATAGCCCTGTGGAAGCTTGCAATGCCAGACAGCTACCAGTCAGTCGGGAATCAATTTGGAGTGGGCAAATCTACTGTGGGGGCTGCTGTGATCCAAGTTGCCAGGGCAATCAAAGACCTGCTGATATCAAGGGTGGTGACTCTGGGAAACGTGCAGGTCATAGTGGATGGCTTTGCTGCAATGGGATTCCCAAACTGTGGTGGGGCGATAGGTGGAACCCATATCCCTATCTTGTCACCGGAGCACCAAGCCACCGAGTACATAAACTGCAAGAGATACTTTTCAATGCTGCTGCAAGCCCTGGTGGATCACAAGGGATGTTTCACCAACATCAACGTGGGATGGCCAGGAAAGATACATGATGCTTGCGTCTTCAGGAACTCTGGTCTGTTTTGAAAGCTGGAGGAAGGGACTTTCTTCCCGGACCAGAAAATAACCGTTGGGGATGTTGAAATGCCTATCGTTATCCTTGGGGACCCAGCCTACCCCTTAATTCCATGGCTTATGAAGCCATACACAGGCAGTCTGGACAGTAGTCAGGACCCGTTCAACTATAGGCTGAGCAAGTGCCGAATGGTGGTGGAATGTGTATTTGGATGTTTAAAAGCGTGCTCGGGCAGCTTACTGACTCGGATAGACCTCAACGAAACCAATATCCCCACTATTATTGCTGCTTGCTGTGCGCTCCACAATATCTGTGGGAGTAAGGGGGAGACATTTATGGCGGGGTGGGAGGTTTAGGCAAATCGCCTGGCCACTGATTACGGGCAGCCAGACACGAGGGCGGTTAGAAGAGTACAGCACGACGCGGTGCGCATCAGAGAAGCTTTGAAAACGAGTTTTGTGACTGGCCAGGCTACGGTATGAAACTTCTGTTTGTTTCTCCTTGATGAACCCTCCGCCTCCCCCGGTTCACTCTACTTCCCTGTAAACCAAGCACCCCACCTCCCCTCCCCCCTTCAAGCACCGCTAGCAGAGGCAATAAAGTCATTGTTACTTCTCATTCATACATTCTTTATTAATTCATTACACAACTAGGGGGATAATTGCCAAGGTAGCCCGGGATGGGTGGGGGAGGAGGGAAGGAAAAGGACACACTGTAGTTTAAAACTTTAACTCTTATTGAAGGCCAGCCTTCTGATACTCAGGCAATCATCTGGGGTGGAGTTACTGGGTGGCCGGAGGCCCCCCCACCGTGTTCTTGGGAGTCTGGGTGAGGAGGCAATGAGACTTGGGGAGGAGGGCTGTTGGTTACACAGGGGGCTGTAACGGTGGTCTCTGCTCTTGCTGCCTTTCCTGCAGCTCAACCATACGCTGGAGCATTTCAGTTTGATGCTCCAGCAGCCGGAGCATCGACTCTTGCCTTCTGTCTGCAAGCTGACACCACCTATCATCTTCAGCCAGCCACTTGCTCTCTTCAGCCCGCGATTCAGCCTGCCACCTCTCCTCTCGTTCATATTGTGCTTTTTTGCACTCTGACATTGACTGCCTCCACGCATTCTGCTGTGCTCTTTCAGCGTGGGAGGACATCTGGAGCTCCGTGAACATATCATCCCGAGTCCTCTGTTTTCTCCTTCTAATCTTCGCTAGCCTCTGCGAAGGAGAAACATTTGCAGCTGGTGGAGGAGAAGGGAGAGGTGGTTAAAAAGACACATTTTAGAGAACAATGGGTACACTCTTTCAGGTTAAGTTTTGCTGTTCACATTACACAGCACATGTGCTTTCGTTACAAGGTCACATTTTTCCTCTTATATTGAGGGCCTGCCGGTTTGGTGTGAGAGATCACTCATGCAGTGCCAGGCAACAGAATTCAGCTAGCAGGCAGCCATGGTAAGCCACAGTCTTTTGGCTTTTTTAACCTTCATAACATGTGGGAATGGTTTCAAACAGCAGTGCCCTCATTTCCCATACCAAACACCCATTGGGTTGGCCATTTAAAATGGGTTTGCAATTTAAAAGAATGGGCTGGGGTTTCCGGGTTAAGATGCAGCACAAACCCAACTACCCCCCCACACACACCCAATTCTCTGGGATGATCACTTCACCCCTCTCCCCCACCATGTGGCTAACTGCGGGGAACATTTCTGTTCAGCCGAGGAGGAACGGGCACCTCTGAATGTCCCCTTAATAAAATCACCCCATTTCAACCAGGTGACCGTGAATGATATCACTCTCCTGAGGATAACGAAGAGCGATAAGGAATGGATGTTGTCTGCATGCCAGCAAACACCGGGACTATACGCTGCCATGCTTTGTTATGCAATGATTCCAGACTACGTGCTACTGGCCTGGCGTGGTAAAGTGTCCTACCATGGCAGACGGGATAAGGCAGCCCTCCCCAGAAACCTTTTGCAAAGGCTTTGGGAGTACATGAAGGAGAGCTTTCTGGCGATGTCCCTGGAGGATTTCCGCTCCATTCCAATACACGTTAACAGACTTTTCCAGTAGCTGTACTGGCCGCGATTGCTAGGGCAAATTAATCATTAATCATTAAACACGCTTGCTTTTAAACCATGTGTAATATTTACAAAGGTACACTCACCAGAGATCCCTTGTGTGCCCTCAAGGGAGCACGCCTTGGGTGAGTTCGGGGTTACTGGTTCCAGGTCCAGGGTGATAAACATATCCTGGCTGTTGGGGAAACCGGTTTCTCTGCTTCCTTGCTGTGAGCTCTCTTCATTGTCTTCATCATCATCTTCCTCGTACCCCGAACCCACTTCCCTGTTGCGTGTTTCTCCATTGACGGAGTCAAAGCACACTGTTGGGTAGTGGTGGCTGCACCCCCTAGCATTGCATGCAGCTCTACATAGAAGTGGCATGTTTGCGGCTCTGCCCTGGACCTTCTGTTTGCTTCTCTGGCTTTGTGGTAGGCTTGCCTTAGCTCCTTAATTTTCACGCGGCACTGCTGTGTGTCCCTGTTATGGCCTCTGTCCTTCATGGCCTTTGAGACCTTTTCTAATATTTTGCCATTTCGTTTACTGCTACGGAGTTCAGCTCGCACTGATTCGTCTCCCCATATGGTGATCAGATCCCGTACCTCCTGTTCGGTCCATGATGGAGCTCTTTTGCGATCCTGGGACTCCATCATGGTTACCTGTGCTGATGAGCTCTGCATGGTCACCTGTGCTCTCCACGCTGGGCAAACAGGAAATGAAATTCAAAAGTTCGCAGGGCTTTTCCTGTCTACCTGGTCAGTGCATCTGAGTTGAGAGTGATGTCCAGAGTGGTCACAATGAAGCACTGTGGGATAGCTCCCGGAGGCCAATAATGTCGAATTCCGTCCACACTACCCCAAATCCGACCCGCCAAGGCCGATTTTAGCGCTAATCCCCTTGTTGGAGATGGAGTAAAGAAACTGGTTTAAAGGGCCCTTTAAGTCGAAAAGTAGGGCTTCGTCGTGTGGACGTGTCCAGGCTTAATTCGACGTAACGCTGCTAAAGTCGACC
The DNA here is from genome assembly GCF_013100865.1 of Trachemys scripta elegans. Classification (NCBI taxonomy): domain Eukaryota; kingdom Metazoa; phylum Chordata; order Testudines; family Emydidae; genus Trachemys; species Trachemys scripta. Next base: position 29,549,944 of record NC_048306.1, on the reverse strand, counting down.
TAAACTCGTAGTGTAGACCAGGCCTTAGCTGCCTATTTCTGAGAGAGGGGCGGGGCTTAGCACACACCCCTGTTATCTGCATCTCCTATTGGCTAGCTTAGGTGGCTCGCCGCCTAGCATACTGGCTTTTGTGGATTACATTCTTAGCTGCCCATCTCTTCCAGTTCATTGTATAGGCTCCTTGCCTGATTTGTGGATCATTCACAGTGTTGTTCCTGTGATTTTCCAAGACACACAAAAATTAGGCACTCAGCATGGCAACTCCTCAGTCTCTTTGGGGATCCCACCCTTAATCACTATAGCTGTATCTACTTAAGGTTTTTGTTTATATCTCCTGTCATTCCTTGTGCATCACCCTGAAGTAGCAACAGTGGGACCCTGGTAGTACACTGGCCCCCTTTTCTTTTGTTTCACCACTCTTTTACCTAGATCTCCCTGGAAAAGAAGGGAGGAAATCAAATGTGTGCTAAGAGTCTGCTAATATTTTCAGGGATGAGATGATGACAGAAAGAAAGGAGTAAATGCTAGCTGAAGGGGTTAAGGAAACTAAGAAGGGATTTTTAAATATAACAGAGAACAAAGTAATACCAGTACTGGAAGTAAAGTTTGCTTGTTAATAAATGTGGAAAGGAATTAAATTAATTATTAAAAAATGGTTGAGAGTCTAAGCTCCCTTTTAAAATCTATCTTCAACAAGCAAAATAAATGAAATAAGTGTGAACAATTAAAATTAAGGTAGACTTTATGAAATATATTTTGTCATTAATAAAATAATGAAATAAACATAATGAGAAAAATCATTAAATATTGCAAGATATGTTGAGTAAGAGTATCATAATTTAGCCCTAAACTTTATAGTATAAGAAATGGACAGCATTAGTTTTAAAGAACACCTCTCACCAAACAAATTTGACAACTTTTTTGACAGAATTTCTAAATTAGACGATAAGGTTAAGTTGTACCAAAGAAATAGCATATTTGTAATTTAACTAAGCATTCAGCAGAGTGGTCCATGAAATCTTATTCTCGGCATTAAATAAAATCAGCTGGATATGAACATTGTCACATCGATTTGAAACTGGCCAAAGGATCATAAACAAATGTATCAAATTATGATATATGATAAATGCAAAGTATTAAACTAGTGAGAGGTGAGTTGGAAAGAATTGAATGATATTCTGCTAGTCAAATTGTATTAACAGAATATATAATTCAGTGAATTGTTACCTTTTTTTAAGCATTCACAGATTGTAGGCCTGGCTTGACATAAATAACTTGACATAAGTAACTTGCCAATTTCATAGTGGGCATGATTGGGAAAGTGAAAGGAAGGTTAAGTTGTTGTACCAGGCAGTCTTCTGGAATCAAGATGGCTAGCTAAGATCAGCAGAAACATCCTGATATTAGGAAACAAACCTAAATGTAAATTAGAGGTCAGATTATGCATGAACAGCACATGGATAGAGCACACTGTCCAGAGATAAGTTCCTACAAAATAACCAAGCCATGCCAAAACATATGATGCAATGTATAATAAGTGTAATGTGGTGTGTAAATGTATATAAAGGAAGAGGTTTTCTGTGTAACTTTGGATTTGTGATATGCGCTGTACCTGATCAACTCAGCGTGGCTTTGCTGTATGCCAACTAAAGATACCTGGGTGATGAAATCTGGAGTCAAACTGAGTTTTTGGGAAGTCGAGTGGAAAGAGTTCTCAGAGGGAATCCCAACACAGACTTGGTATCAAAAACAAACAAACATCAGTCTATAGAGTTTTTGTGAATTATCCAGTGCTGTTATTTAATACTCAAACTTCAGAATTGGTCACCCAAGTATTTTAATGTGTAAAATACATTAATTGTACTTAGAATATGTGTTTGCAAATAAGTACATGAATTTTATGTTGAATTTGTGTATATTATTGATTCATACTGACCATTTTCAAAAGTTCACAAATGTATGAATGCTAAAGGGCTTGAGTACACACAATCTGATCTGAAGCCATAGCATTCAAAAATAGTCATTATTTTTCCATTATTGAACTAGCTCTAGGGATCATTGATTTGTCCAATTTATTTAGTATCTTCGTAGGTGATCTAGAGAAGGGATTAAACAGCACACCAATAACATTTGCGATTGATACTAAATTAGGAGGAGATGCAAAACCAGTAAGGAAAAAGAAATAATACAAATGGACCTAAAGAAACTGGATACAACATAGGAAGAAAATAACAAAATGAGATACATCTTGGAAAAATAATCCAAAACACATAAAGAGGGTGAAAGCTAGGAATCAGTAATGCTGAAAGAGAGTCTTTATAGGAGTGACACTGGACAACAAATTAGGCCTCAAATAAAATTACATACAAGATGGTAGCAAAAAAGGCTGATGCAGTTTTGGGCTGCATATGCATAAGTATAAAATCATGAAGTGAGGAAGTAAGGGTTTCCCTCTGTAATACTGCATTCAGTTCTGGGCATCTCATTACCAGAAAGATATTGCCATCTTGGAGAAAATTCACAGAATAACAATTATATGGAGCTAGAGGAAATCTGTGTCCCTGGCTAAGCCATGTGAAAGAATGGAAGAATGATGATAATCAACAAATATTTAAGATATTGAAGAGGCATATAACTATATGTAGTGGGATGATTTAAATGCAGGCAGAATATCCCATGGGATAGATAGTACTGTCTGTAACTGTATGACTTGGGTGGTTTCCAGAGTCACTGTAGATCAGGAGCCACAGAGGGGAATGTAGGGTGGACAGAGGAGACCAGCTATTTTCAGGGATAGAATTGTATAGGTTTTTACTTCCAACTGTAGATTAATTGTTTTTCTTTCCCCCAAAAGGACAAACTGTTGACGGAAGTGTCTGAGTGAAAGCAGCAATGAGGGGACGGTTAGATTACGGATAGAGCAGCAAATCTTGACTCATAATAAGAGCCACACAGACCCTCGCATTTTGGTGACAGTCTCTGAAAGACGCAGGCAGCAATACGCTCGTCTTCCGGATTATGAGGCGTGCAGGGCTGGACCCAGCAGGGGCAGGTCTCCGGGTTTCGAATGGCGCTGATGCTGGGGGGCCCCTACCCCCTATGGCCATGCTATAGACCTGTCAGGAATCAGGATACAGTAGGTGCAGGAGGAGCATGAGGCTGACCATGCCCTAAGTGCTCCGGGCACACAGCAGACAGTCAGAGCTCTGCCTCCGCTGTCCTGCTCTGTCCAGCAGCTGCCTATCCGCCAGCCAGGAGCCCGATCGTTGACTCGCCCGCATCCCTTTAAAGGAATCGTCCCTCCGCGAGAACTACACTCCCCATAATGCAAGGCGCACCAAGCAGCTTCCGCCAGCCGCCCGCCTTGAATTGCAGGTTTATTTCCGCCAGCGTAGGTCATATGATCGCTCCTCTCCCAAGATGGCGGACAATTTGCCCTCGGAGTTTGATGTGGTGGTGATAGGAACCGGTATGAGAGGCGCACCCTCGGGTCGGATCTGGGCTTTGGCTTGCAGCGCTCTGGGGCGCGGGGGCAGAGCGGTGTGGGCGGGGCAGTAGAGGTGGGGGCTAGGCAGGGGGTCTCAAGGGCTGTGTGGAGCTATAGGGACGAGGTGGTGCCTGGGAGGCGGGAGCTGTGCTTGGAGGCTCGGGGGACTGAGGTCGGTGGCAGGAGACAGCTGTGCAGGCACGGTCGGAGGAGTTCAGGCTAAGGAGGAGGGAGGACTGGTTGCCAGGTCTGTACTTGTGGGGTGGGAATCAGAGCAGCGAGGCTGAAGTAGGGGAGTTGAGCAGGTGGCTGGGGGGGGGGGGGAATGATGGAGCTAGGTGAGACTTATACAGTATAGTGCTGGGACCAAGGACAGGTGCTGCTGCTAGGGAACAGAGATCAAGGGAATGAGGCTGTGGACATGTTGCTGAGGTAAGGATGGGACTGGGACTTTAACAAGGAGGTGGATAAGGAAATGGACTATGAATCTGAGGCGTGGATTGGGGCCCAGGACTGGGAATCAAAGGGCATGAATTGTGCCTCGGAAGAGGGGAGCTGAAGTCTAGGTGCCAGAGCCAGGTATTCCTCTAGTATCTGTAGCCTTTTTAGACGCTCATACACCTGTGACCAGACCTATACGAAGCCGTTTTCCTCCAGTTGAGTTAAAATATTACCCTTAAGCCTTTAAAGCTTTTAAAAAATAAATCTTAGGTGACAGGATCTTCTTAGTTAGGTGGTAGATATTGACAATCTCTCTAAATTTCACTCACATAAACAATAGTTGATGTTTTACTTTGGGGCAATTTAAGGTGGTTTTTAAATATCTGATTGAAACACAGCAAAATATTTACCAGGAAAACAAGCTATTAAAATTTTCTCCTTTTGTATTCATTTTGAAGGGGATTTTCTGCCCAAATAACTGAGAGCAGGTGTGCTTAAATATTTGCTGTTTCATGGAACTCCATGGTGATATTGGCCTAGCTGAAACAGCTCTTATTATAGAAAATCTTAAACTATTGTGGTGATTCCTGTATTTTGTACAAAACTAAGATCATTCCCATCCCATATATCCTCTTTACTTGAGATTCACCAGCTTTTGAGCCCAATCCCGTAATCAAATTTGGCTGGGTGGATCCAAGCACCTTTGTGGAGCTTCACAGAGTCTGCTCTGACCCAAGCTCTTCAATCAGAACCCTCTAGCTCTGTAATTTTTCTCTATTTTGAAGTAAGCAATCATGTTTGTTGTTTTTTATTGGGGAGAAGTGATTTAAATCAAAAACATTCAAATCACTGATTTTTTTTAAACCGTGATTTAAATCAGCCAAAAGGAAACTTTGATTTAAATCAGCTTTAATAAAGTTTTGCATTTGTACTTAATTATTTTCCTAATGAAAAGGAAAATAATTTCTCCTGGGTCGGTAACATGTTGCTTTGCAGTTAAATATAGCCTTGGTGCTTCTTTTTGCTAAAATAGGAGGATACACTATATCTGTGCATATTTATTTAACCAAGTATATAGCTTGTCTTACATCTATTCACATATTTTTTACATTTCTTATTATGTTAATGATCTTTTCTTATTTACTAGAATAATTTTTGACTTGCAATTTGTGTCATGTTCTTTGGATGGAAATTCAAATTCAATTAACAGCATAAAACATCATTTAAAAATAAACTAATTTAAATGCTCTGGATAGGTTAAAAAAGTTTTATCAAAATATATTTTGTGTATTAAAACTGTTTATCTAAACTATTTAACTTAGTGAATTGAACCGAGAGAGACCAGAAACTGTGCCCTTCAGGATTTTAGAACTAGAAGATCTGATCCTCTCACATCTAGTTTTTATTCATAAATTGGAAGAGAACAAGCTCTCCTCCTTTTTCAACTTCCAGTGGTTTCTTAACTTTAAATGAATTAATGATTGACCTGAACTAGTTGAATAAACTGACATGAAGAAAATATTTTCTGCACCCGCAGAAGAGGCTATTGCTATCAAAAGCTGGTTTAGTACTTTAACAAATTCTGGTTCAAAGTGCTTAGCTAGTGACTTCCACTAGTTCAGGATTTCACTTTCTTTAAAACTTTGCAGCAAACACATACTCCTTAGTATTATTTTTATTTAATTTATATATGGTCTATTAAAATAATTTAAATTTAGGCCTTAGCATAGGCTGTTCATTTCCAATTTAATTTTAATGGGGCTTATTTTTTAAAAATAAGCCTATATTTAATTTAAATTAAAAAATCCTTGCATCCATTCGGTTTTTATGAAATTATTGTGTGCTATTCAAATTAACTTGCAGTCTTCTGAACCTTTAAACTGGGGGTGTGAGAGAAACAGAGAGAGATTTGTATTGATAGACATACCTGACTGGCATATTCTGGGAATACTTGCTGTTTAAAAGGTTTAGTCAAAAAACACATTCCTATTGTGTATGTATTATTGTTAAAAGATTTCTTAGTTAATATAGGGGCTAGCAAAAAATAGTAAAAGCTGGCTATTTTTCCATTGGTGAACATAACTGCTATTAAAGGTACCAAATCGAGATCCTTGGGTCAACCAAGAGACCTCTGTGGGCTATTCGTGTAGCTCTGTAGCAGGATTGAGGCCCTAATGAAGAAACTGTAATAGTTTTCCTGGCCATTCAATTCTTGGTGGTCAGATAGTGTGAAGAAGAATGAGAGGGAATGGTAGTCAGGGTATATCAAAACTCCACTTGTTTCCTGTGAAAATTTAGTGATTAAAAAGCAGCCAAGCTTAATCATATTATTTGCATATTTGTGATGTATAAGCAATTTAAAAGAAAAATCTTTCCTGAAAGTCAAATCACTGTTTGAACAAGTTAACCCATCTTGCCTCTCAGATACCAGAGTACTACTGATGGTGGTAGTACAGAGTATAAGTAGGACAGAGTATAAACCTATAATGGAGTTTTATTGCTTTTCATGGTCACATAACATAAAATACATGGAAAGCAATTGCCTCACTGCTTCAGATCAATTGTCTGTCTAAGCCAATGTTCTGTCTCCAGTGGCGGCCAATACTTGATGCTTCTGATGAAAATACCTTATAACTGCCAACTATGGAATAATCTTCCCATAGGGAAAGACTTCCTGACTCTAGTAAGTTATTGACTGATTTATACTCTGAAGCCTAAGGGTTTCTCTCATTTTTCTTACTCTGTTGTGGCTAACTTACAGATACCTAATGTGCATGAATATAGCCAGTTGGATGCTATTTGCTTGTATACTTCAGGTATCTCCCTCACCCTTAGGTTAGGCCAGGGGTAGGCAACCTATGGCACGCGTGCGGAAGGCGGCATGCGAGCTGATTTTCAGTGGCACTCATACTGCCCGGGTCCTGGCTACTGGTCCGGGGGGCTCTGCATTTTAATTTAATTTTAAACGAAGCTTCTATTTACTTTACATACAACAATAGTTTAGTTCTATATTATAGACTTATAGAAAGAGACCTTCAAAAAACGTTAAAATGTATTACTGGCACGCGAAAACTTAAATCAGAGTGAATAAGTGAAGACTCAGCACATCACTTCTGAAAGGTTGCCGACCCCTGGGTTAGGCACATGCAAGAATGTGAGCACTATTGACTTTAAAAATCTCATAGTATAAATATATATATATTTTAAAAGAAATACATAGACTAAGTATCTGCCTAAATGATGTAGGTAGAAAAAATTGGTATATTAATAATAGTAAATAAAATTACATGCATAATTAATATTTCTGTACATATTTATTATCCAAATGTTTTCCCATTCATCTCATGTTGCTGCAGAATTTCCAGTTTGTTAGTAAATTCACCTCTGCATATTTCCCTTTCTGAAGAAAAGTGTTGCTGATAGTTTTAACCATTCAACTCTTCTTAGTTTGGTTACAAGTAGCAAGTTCTTTCCTCTCCGTCTGAGAAAGGCCAGAAAAATGTAAGAAGTCCATAATGTTGTATAGCTTCTAAAAGTGCTTTCTAAAGCCTGGCATTGAAGGGGAAGTCTGTATTTTCTGTTCTCAGATCCCGGAAGAGCAGAGTTATGACTTCAGGGAGCAACTAGCTCCTGCCCATAAATCACAAGTTCCAGCCAGCCCTTCTGTAGTTCCCTCCACATCATCATGATGATCTCCCAAGCTTCATGTCATTTTCTCTTGTGACTCTGTGATGTTTCAGATAACTCAGGTTTCAGTAATTAAAATCAATTATGGCTGCTCACCATCACATTCTCATGTTTAACATAAAATCCCAATACACAGAAACAAGTATAAACCTTATGATTGACTTGCTGTATAGGGCAAATAATTTGTTTTACAATTTGCCATGTCTAGACTGGAATGTTAAGGTGTCTCCATTTCTTTCACTTTTGATTGTACAAGGGAGATTATTTTGAATGCTGGAAATTATTAGAAGATGAAAACTGCCTGAGGACAGTACAGCTAGGGTTTTGCTATATGACTGAGTAAATAGGGATTTTAATCTTTGTAATACCTTGATGTTGTGAAGGTTAATCTTTGTGGATTAGTAATTGATGTGCTCTAAGACAAAGGCTATGCCCTTTGGAGTTGTTAGTCCTTGCTGCATGGAAGCTTTTACCTGTAGTTAGTGATATAATAGATCCTCCATTAAGGAGGAGTTACTCTGTTCATCTTCTAAACTGAGGGTTTTTATCGGCTCTTATCTATTTCAATTTATAAAAGAGCCTAAGCCATAGGCATTTATACAAAACTTAGAATAATCAAATACAGAATTTTAGATATTATGTAGGAATGGAATTTCATGGGGTTTTCAAAGCAAATCAAGGTCCTTTTATTTGCCTGTATATTTCTAGTGCCCAAAGACTTGAAGTAGGATTAGGGCCATAGTGTACTAGGCACCCTACAAACACATAGAGACTCAGTCCCTATCCTGAATAGTTTAGTCTAGCAAACAGATGGAGATAGGGGAAGATAAGGGGGCTGAGATAAATTACTTAGATTAGCTCTCTCTAAAACTTCATTTTTATTTAAAATAAAATATGTAAGTAGTTCAGAACCATAATCTATCCCTAAGTGTCCCTTACCATATTTGTTAGCTGGCTGACTGCTTGCAGAAATGGGGGTCTGAAGAGGGGTTAGAAGGAGAAAGAGTACATGTATGAGGGTGGCATTTAGTGAGAGGCAGACAAAATGGGTCCTGGAGGCAGGCATCTTTCATGCTGAGGCAAACACAGTAAGAAACAAGAGGTTAGTAGGAAGGGGCAGAGTTGTGAAGGGCCTTGAAGAGATGTACAGTTTGTTGTGGTGGAAAGCAGGGAGTCAGTGGAAGGATTCAGTGAGGTGGGCCTTATGGTCAGGGCAAAAGACCAGGAAGAGATTAGCAGCTGCATTTTGTATGGCTTGGAGGGGGTGTGTTATTTGTTTTAGTTACCTTTTCCTTCTGGTACTTTAGAAGATATCAGATATTGCACATACATTGTATTTTAATTAGCTAGACACATTCATATTGGAAGTAAGGCATCTGGAAAAGCTGACAAGAAATGTGGTGGATTCTCCCATCTCTTAATCTTTAAATCAAAAGTCGATGTCTTTCTAAAAAAGATGTGCTAGTTCAGTGGTTTCAACTTTTTTCGTTTGCGGACCTCTCAACAATTTCACATGGAGGTACAGACCCCTTTAGAAATCTTAAAAAGAACAGGAGTACTTGTGGCACCTTAGAGACTAACAAATTTATTAGAGCATAAGCTTTCGTGGACTACAGCCCACTTCTTCGGATGCATATAGAATGGAACATATATTGAGGAGATATATATACATACAGAGAACATGAAAAGGTGGGAGTTCTTAGTGGGTAGGGGAGCTCCTGCTGAGGTGAGTCAGGGGGTGGAGTGGCACTCTTGTATATATATCTCCTCAATATATGTTCCATTCTATATGCATCCGAAGAAGTGGGCTGTAGTCCACGAAAGCTTATGCTCTAATAAATTTGTTAGTCTCTAAGGTGCCACAAGTACTCCTGTTCTTCTTTTTGCATGACATTTATGATTTTTAAAATCCTATGACCATGAAATTGACCAANCTTGTATATATATCTCCTCAATATATGTTCCATTCTATATGCATCCGAAGAAGTGGGCTGTAGTCCACGAAAGCTTATGCTCTAATAAATTTGTTAGTCTCCAAGGTGCCACAAGTACTCCTGTTCTTTTTGCGGATACAGACTAACACGGCTGCTACTCTGAAACCTGTCATTAGAAATCTTAGACATAGTCTGCGGACTCCCAGGAGTCCTTGGGCTCCATGTTGAAAACCACTGCTTTAATTCAACCACAAGTTACTGGACTTGATGCACAAATTTCCGGGTGAAATTTTATGGCCAATATTGTGTAGAAAATCAGATTAGATAAACAATCCCTATTAACTTTACATCATGTGAATCTATGAATCTTTGCAATAGCAATATGACTAAACATTATCAACCAAAATGCTCTTGTTCAAAAGATGCAAAAGAGAGAGGCTGTTGTGGGTAGTAAATTTTAGTATATTGCCTTAGTTCTGTGTTTCTCTGCTTTTTGGTGTTGACTTAATGTTAACGTTTTAATGTGTAGCCATTGATATCTAATTGTCAAAAACATGATTTTTGTAAAACATTAAAATATTTATGCTGACTTTTTAATGGATATTAGTAATTAAGACCTTTTACCCTTGCAGGTCTTTTCCTGTTTTTGATTATATAATTTGTGCATCTGGTAATTTTAGTGATTCAATTAAGTGGTGACATTAGATTTGAATTTGTTCTTATTTCAGGTTCATTTAACTGTTTTCCCCATGGTGAACTTAATTAAAATGGAACCTTACGTTAAATTCTGGTCATCACTTCTCCATCTAATACTTCACTTCTTTTCCTTCTGCTCCTCATAGCTTCTGAATTAATACCATGATACTCATGAAGTAAAGAGAAATGTTGTTTCATTTACTGAAGGAACTGGCTTCCCTGATCACCACTTAAATGCAGCAGGTTTTTTGTCCTGATACAATGGAAAGATCCATTTCATTTTTTAAAGGAAATTATATAATAAATTAGCTGTGTAGGATAAGAATGTATGCTCTATTTTTGGCTGTACTGTAGGTCTAAATCAGCAGCAAAACTTTCGTTCTCAAAAGGGGGAGAGGGATAGCTCAGTGGTTTGAGCATTGGCCTGCTAAACCCAGGGTTGTGAGTTCAATCCTTGACGGGGCCATTTAGGGATCTGGGGCAAAAAAAATATAGTTGGGGATTGATCCTGCGTTGAGTAGGGGGTTGGACTAGATGACCTCCTGAGGTCCCTACCAACCCTAATATTCTATGAAAGTAAAGGTAAACTTAATCCCCCTTTCCTTAGGACTTTAGATATAAAAGGATACAAAACTGCTAACCACATCTTGAATTTCCCAGGTTACGAAATTAAGCAAGCTTGTCTTGCTATAGCAACATCTTTTTTGTGAGTTCTTTTTTTTAGACATAATATTTAAGAAGTCAGGCTTTTTAACATCCTATCAAAGCCTCTCACATATCATTATATTTTGAATGCAGTATATATTTTTATTTTGGTTAAATTATCTAGTAATTGAAAAACCTGATTTGTTTAACAGGTATTATACATGTCACTAATTCCATAAGCCATTACTGCCAATTTGATCAGTCTGTGCTTTTTAAAAAATTGTATTTTAAATGAACGAGTAGGAATTCCTAATCTGTCTGAGAACAGTATTTCAGGGTGCCTGATCTTGCAAACACTTTACTCACTTGAGTGATACATTGAAGACCATGGGATTATTCATTTGAGTAAATTTATTCACATTCATAAGTGTTTGCAGGATCAGTCTTTGAATTAAGACATATTAAAATATTGGTTATACTTATTAGTCTTGGAGGAAGACATAATGAGCTCTTAGATAAAATTGCACCTTTTCAGAAAAAGCATAAACTTGTTTACTTGATTTACATGATAGAATGGCACTGTCAAGTATTCAGGCTCATACACTTCTCTTTAAACGATGATTAAAAGGAGAAAATTATAGACAAACCAATTCAATAACATTGAAGTTACGGTAGAAACCATTCTGAGTTAAGACTGATGCTATCTCTAACGTAGTGCCTTTATATTGTAACAGCACAGATTAAGGATGTAGTATCTGTCCTAAATTGAGTTGTCTTGTTTGGTTGGAATATACTGTAATATTAACATTGCTTAAACTTGTCTGATATTGTAGAAGGCCTGTGTTAGCTTCTGTTTAAGTTGTAAAATAAAGGATGTTGTTCTCTAAAAGGTGGTTGTATTCACATGTTTTGTCTGCCAGTAATTCTAATTTTTTTAAAAAAGTTATTCTTTATAAAAGCAGTCACAGTAAATTTTCTAGTTCTGTGCAATTTTCTTTCCATTCTGGTCTTCACTGGTTATAAATAACACATGAAATGACTTTCAAGGTAGAAAGCAGGAATCCATTTTGAAATATTCTATAAAATAGAGTGATTTATGGTTTCATATGATTTTGGCTGAAAGCACTCGGGCTTTGCCAGGTCATCAAAGTCCTGTCAGGGGAATCTATTATTTATTATTCGATATGCTGGGAGTGGTGTAAGTACTTTATTTTATGTTTATCTTATGTAAGTATAGTGTTAGGAAAAATCAATTCCAGATACTAATACGGTTTTTAAGATATATCCTGAAAAACTAACCTAAAAATTATAGATGTGAATTATGAAGTTGAACATTATTCTGTTCAGCTATTCTGATCTAAAAGAGAATTTTGAAAAATGAGTAACTCCCAATGTTGCTGCAAGATATTTTTAGGATGTACCTCAGGAATTTTTCTCTGTAACTTGATAATTTGCTTTCTCTGCTTATATTTTGATTACTCTGCTTTTCATAAATAAGCAGTCTCGTTTTACACAAGTAAATATTTAGGCACATGATAGGAAAAAGCTGGACAGGGTTAGTTTGTTTATAAGAGCATATGATATTCCTGTGAACTTCTGAAATATTATGTTAGTTTCATGATGTCATCTTTGTAAATAAATGGTAATTAAAGATAGGCTAGCAGAGTGGCATTGACTTGTTGTATTAATGTTTATAAATCGGGGGACAGAGCTATATTTTTTTGTAAGTGGGTAATCCCCTATCCTTTTAAGTGTCGAGAAAGCAAAGCTGATTTTCACAACCACACCTAAAGTTTTTGGCATCCCTTTTCTTTGTCTTCTTGTTGACTTTTTCACCTGACTGCCTTGGAGGTGTCACTCTTTCTGCCTTTCAAGTGCTGTCTCTGCTTTGAGTAAGTACTTGCCCTTACTGATTTAATTCCTGATTAGTTTGGACATCCATCCAAAAGCTTCTCAGACAATGCAACTGCTATTGAAGCCTTTTCAGAGTCCTTTTAAAACGGATAGGGTTCTGCTCCAGAAGTCTTTAGCACAGGACACCATCACAGATATTCTGTATTGCTTCTTCCCTTTCCCTCACGTAGTATGAGTGTTTTGCAATTCTGTGAATCCTTTACTTCTCGGATCATCTTGCTTAGGGTCCTGATGCTACCAAGACTGAAGTGGGATAAAAACACAGGCTCCAGTAATCTGCAACCCTGCTTCCAGCCCCAGTATAAAGATGTCTATATTAGCAGCAGGGTGAACACATAACTTCATTAATAGTGCAGGATCAGACCACCTTTCTGCAGGGCTGCCGGGGGGGGGGGGGGAGGGGGGGCAATTTGCCCCAGGCCCCGGCCTCACAGGGGCCCCCATGAGAATATAGTATTCTATAGTATTGCAACTTTTTTTATGGAAGGGGCCCCTGAAATTGCTTTGCTCCAAGCCCCCTGAATCCTCTGAGCAGCCCTGCCTTTCTGCAGGAAGCAGAAGAAAAAGGAGGGAGAGAGGTTTTGGAAGACTCAGATACAAGTCAAACAAAAATAGCTACATCTTTGGTTGTTCTCCTAAACTGTCTTTGTGGATTTTGTCCAGTGTGACTTTTCTTTTCCTATCTTGGGAACTGTTGGTTTAATATTGTCTGCATTTATGCTTTTATTATGCTATATATAGAATCCCTACAAATCCAGTGTTCCCAGGACATTTTTGTCCTTAATCAAACCCCTGTGGTCCTTGGTGTATAAATCTCTTGTAGTTGTAAATACTAAGAGAACTGGCCATTCAAGACAATTTCGGCATCATTACTCTGTGATATCAAATTGTTTATGCAAAAGTTTTTAGTATAGCTAAAACTGTATATATTGATAGTTTTTTGTGTGGGGGGCATGTGTATATGTTATCGTGGCTCATTGCCCTGATTTCTTTGAAATTATGATATGCTCTGGTGAGTTACTTGGATAAAACCTAATTATGTAAATCACGTGAAAAATAATTTTGGAACTACACATAAGACCGAAAAGTTGAATGCAGAGACGACCTGTTAAAATGTTGTAAATTGCCAGTGAGTTTTTAAACAGTGGTTCTGCTAAGAGTAATAAAGTATTTATTTAGCAATAGAATTAAATCATACTTAATTTTATTTTAATGATTTCTTAAGTGGTGAGTAGTATTTTAGTGGCACTGAACCATGCTTGTTGGTTCTACAGGGTTAATGGGCCCCGAGACTCTTCTAAAGGGGAGTGGAATGAACAAATATGCTTATTATGATCACTGTAAAATAATTTTTATGATACTGCTTTAGGGAGAGCCTTGCATAATATTTGATCATGATTTCAGTTGTCTGACACTTGATTTTTTTTTTTTTAATTGAAAGCTGATATATGTATATTCCTGAATACTTTTCTTTGACTGTTTGTTTCTCACTTCAATTTTTAAGTTTAATACATCAGACATTGGGAACAAAAGAGCAAATTACTGAAGCTGTGATGTTTTTCCTCATGTTACCCTGCCAGGTTATCTGATCGATGAACTGAAGTTGAGTGTGAGGCCATTCTATCCTGCATGTGTATTCAGCTTAGTCACTTTCAAACAAAACCTTTGTCTATATTTTTCTCTCTGATGTTCCTTCATTGGTAATTCCATGTCATTAAGAAAATAAGAATGACCCTACTGGGTCAGACCAAAGGTCCATCTAGCCCAGTATCCTGTCTTCCGACAGTGGCCAGTTCCAGACGCCCCAGAGGGGATGAACAGAACAGGTAATCATCAAGTTATCCATCCCCTGTTCCTCATTCCCAGCTTCTGGCAAACTGAGGCTAGGGACATCTTTCCTGCCCATCCTGGCTAATAGCCATTGATGGACCTGTCCTCCATAAATTTATCTAGTTCTTTTTTGGACCCTGTTATGGTCTTGGCCTTCACAACATTCTCTGGCAAGGAGTTCCACAGGTTGACTGTACGTTGTTTTAAACCTGCTGCCTATTAATTTCATTTGGTGACCCCTAGTTCTTGTGTTATGAGAAGTAGTGTAAACGCTTCCTTATCTACTTTCTCTACACCAGTCCTGATTTTATAGACCTCAATCATATCTCACCTTAGACATCTCTTTTCCAAGCTGAAAAGTCCCATTCTTATTTATCTCTCCTTATATGGAAGCCGTTCCATACCCCTAATAATTTTTGTTGCCCTTTTCCAATTCCAGTATATCTTTTTTGAGATGGGGAGACGACATCTGCACACAGTATTCAAAATGTGGGCATACCATGGATTTATATAGCGGCAACATGATATTTTCTGTCCTATTATCTATCCCTTTCTTAATGATTCCCAGCATTCTGTTTGCTTTGTTGACTGCCGCTGCACATGAAGTGAATGTTTTCAGAGAACTATCCACAATGACTCAAGGATCTTTCTTGAGTGGCAACAGCTAATTTAGACCCCATCATTTTATATGTATAGTTGGGTTTATGCTTTCCAATGTGCATTACTTTGCATTTATCAACAGTAAATTTCATCTGCCATTTTGTTGCCCAGTCACCCAGTTCTGAGAGATCCTTTTGTAGCTCTTCTGGGTCTTAACTATCTTTAGTAATTTTGTATCATCTGCAAATTTTCCCACCTCACTGTTTTACCACCTTTTCCAGATAATTTATGAATATGTTGAATAGGGCTGGTCCCAGAACAGACCCTGAGGGACACCACTGGTTACCTCTCTCCATTTTGAAAACTGACCATTTATACCTACTCTTGGTTTCCTATCTTTTAACCAGTTTCCAATCCATGAGAGCACCTTCCCTCTTATTCTGTGGCAGCTTACTTTGCATAAGAGCCTTTGGTGAGGCTGATTAATTCTGTTTTATCAGGGAAAAAGCTAAAAAAGGCACGTGCTGCAGCTTCTCCCTTTGACCAATCAGAGGATCTTGTTTAAATCCACGAAGTGTCTTTCCTTTCTAAATACTTCATTCAATTACTCAGTTTGCGGCTGCTGTAGCACCGGAAATATCTTGCTTTATTGTTCTGTAGCACCACCTACAACCAAACAAACCAAAAACAACCCCCCCCCCCCAACCTCTTTAGGTTTCTTGACATATATTTTTGGTAAAAGCCACAAGCTAGTTACATTTTGAATCTAGGCATTTACGCATTGCTTGTCATCACAATACAGTAACTGCTCACTTAATGTTGTTTCATTGTTACGTTGCTGATCAATTGGAGAACATGCTTGTTTAAAGTTTCGCAATGCTCCCTTATAACTTCATTTGGCAGCCGCCTGCTTTGTCCCCTGCTTGCAGGAAGAGCAGCGCGTTGGAGCTACTGGTGGGGGTTCGGAACCAGGGTGAACTGGCAGCTCCCCATCAGGGCCGGCTCCAGGCACCAGCAAAGGAAGCAGGTGTTTGGAGCGGCCAATGGAAAGGGGCGGCATGACCAGATCTTCGGCGGTGGGTCCCTCACTCCCTCTCGGAGGGAAGGACCCGCCGCCGAAGAATGAAGCGGCGCAGTAGAGCTGCCGCCGATCATGGCTTTATTGGCTTTATCTTTTTTTTGCTTTGCCGCTTGGGGCAGCAAAAAAGCTGGGGCCGGCCCTGCCCCCATCAGCTTTCTGTTCCCCTAAGTTCCCTGTGCGGCAGCCGCCCAGCAGGCTATCAGTTGCCGGCAGTTCAGCTGTCCCTCCCCCCACTGCCATGTGCTGCTCCTGCCCTCTGCCTTGGAGCTGCTCCCCAGAACCTCCTGCTTGCTGTGTGGGGCGGGGGGGGAGGGGAGAGGAGAAGGGAGCTAATATCAGGGTGTCCCCCTCCCCCTGCTCCTGCACCCCGCTTACTCCATTTCCAAAGGGCAGGGGGGACACATGACATGGCTCAGGATGGGGGGAGCTTGCTGGCAGGAGTCGCTGTCTGAACTTGCTGATCTATTTAAAAAGGCAGTGTACTTAGAGTGGGGTCAGTGTACTTAAAGGGGCAATGTATATCTCTCTCTCTCTCACACAGCGCGTCTCTGTCTGCCATGCTGTCTCCCCTCCCTCCATTTGTGCTGCCTTGTAGAGTGTGAGGCTACATTAACAATGTGTTAACCCTTGAGGGCTCAGCAATTGCTAGTTCATCACAGCCGATTGCTAGTTCATCATTTAGCAATAAGGCATTCCCTGGGAAGTATCCCACCCTCTGACTTATCCACCTCAACCAAGCATCGCAATCATCATTGTTGTGTACCAGTATTAAATTTTGTTTAAAACGTGTGTGTATAGTCTTTTGCTTGGTGAAAAAAATTTCCCTGGAACCTAACCCCCTTCCCCCATTTACATTAATTCTTATGGGGAAATTGGATTCGCTTAACATCGTTTTGCTTAAAGTTGCATTTTTCAGGAACATAACTACAATGTTAAGCAAGGAGTTACTGTACATGAATGCCTTACAAGTTCTAACTATTGCAGAGATTTTGCTATTAGGATTATCCAGTGAACTCCCCCAGAATTAGCTTCTACTGTGTTTTAAATACACCTCTACCCTGATATAACGCGACCTGATATAACACGAATTCGGATATAATGCGGTTAAGCAGTGCTCCGGAGGGAAGGGGGGGTTGCACACTCCAGCGGATCAAAGCAAGTTCGATATAATGCGGTTTCACCTATAACGCTGTCCTCGGGAACCAAAAAATCTTACCACGTTATATCGAGGTAGAGGTGTATAAATAAAATATATTACGGTGGGTCAGCTGTGTGACTACAGAAGACTTTTGTATTGAAAGTGCCTGCTCGCTTCCTGCATTCCTTTGCTTAATGGTTCCCGCCAACACTTTTTTTCATTATAAAGTGCTTCTCGTGGCTTGTTTAATAGAGATTTTTAACTGAATTTAAATGTTTAAACTTTTTGCTACAAAAGTCCTGTATAATTTGGTACAAGCATATTAGTTACAGTGGAAAGATCCAATTTCCATTGAGTAATTCAGGAATTGAGACATTTCCTACAAACAGTTGCAGCTGTATATGTTATAAGCTGCTTGAATCAGGAAACTTGTCCATTGTAATTACTGGAAAGAGCCTTGCACATGTGGGAAATTGTGTAATAATAAATGGTTGCTAATCAAACTGAGAGTGAAGTGGGAAAGCTAAAAGTAAATTTTGGATTATATTAAGGTCAATTATATATTTTTGATGTAGATTTTTTTTTTTTAGGGCTGTCAGGTGACTAAAAAAATCTCGACTAATTATGCTGTTAAACAATAATAGAATACCATTTATTTAAATATTTTTGGATGTTTCCTCATTTTCAAATATATTGATTTCCATTACAACACAATACAAAATGTACCGTGCTCACTTTATATTTATTTTTATTGCAAATATTTGCAATGTAAAAAACAAAAGAAATAGTATTTTACAATTCCCCCATTAAAAGTACTGTAGTGTAATCTCTTTATCATGAAAGTTGAACTTACAAATGTAGAATTGTTAAAAGAAACTGCATTCAAAAATAAAACAATGCAAAACCTTAGAGCCTACAAGTCCTCTCTGTCCTACTTCTTGTTCAGTCAGTTGCTCAGACAAACAAGTTTGCGGGAGATAATGCTGCCTGCTTCTTGTTTACAATGTCACCTGAAAGTGAGAACAGGTGTTCGCATGGCACTCTTGTAGCCGGCTTCACAAGATATTTACGTGCCAGATGTGCTAAAGATTCATATGTCCTTTCATATTTCAGCCACCATTCCAGAGCAAATGTGTCTATGCTGATGATGGGTTCTGCTCGATAATAATCCAAAACAGTGCGGACCAACGCATGTTCATTTTCATCATCTTTTCTTTTCTGATGGTTCGGGTTCTGTAGCTTCCACATCGGAGTGTTGCTCCTTTAAGACATCTGAAAGCATGCTCCACACCTAGTCCCTCTGAGATTTTGGAAGGCACTTCAGATTCTTAAACCTTGGGTCGAGTGCTGTATCTATCATTAGAAGTCTCACATTGGTACCATCTTTGCATTTTGTCAGATCTGCAGTGAAAGTGTTCTTAAAATGAACAACATGTGCTGGGTCATCCTCCGAGACTGCTATAACATGAAGTATATGGCAGAATGCGGGTAAAACAAAGAGCAGGAGGCATACAATTCTCCCCCAAGGGAGTTCAGTCACAAATTTAATTAACACTATTTTTTTTTTTTAACACGCTCCATCAGCATGGAAGCATGTCCTCTGGAATGGTGGCCGAAGCATGAAGGGGCATACGAATGTTTAACACATCTAGCATGTAAATACCTTGTAATGCCGGCTACAAAAGTGCCATGCGAACACCTGTTCTCACTTTCTGGTGACATTGTAAATAAGAAGCAGGCAGCATTAGCTCCCGTAAATGTAAACAAACTTGTTTGTCTTAGTGGCTTCCTGAACAAGAAGTAGGACTGAGTGGATTTGTAGGTTCTGAAGTTTTACATTGTTTTGTTTTTTTGAGTGCAGTTATGTAACAAAAAAATCTACATTTGTAAGTTGCACTTTCACAATAAAGAGATTGCACTACAGTACAGTAAAACCCCGCTATACCGCGATGCTTGGGGTCCAAAAAATTACATCGTGCTAAATGCGGGGTCGCGGTATAGCGGGATTTCAAGCCCATCCGTGGTCCCCAAGGCGGTGCATTGATGTGTGCAGCCTAGTGCCCAGCAGGGGAGACAGCAGTGGCACCTGCAGACCTGGAGCTCTCTGTGCCCGCAGGTGGGGGGGCCGCAGCTCCTCTTGAAGCCGGAGAGGGGCCATGGCCCCGCACCTGCCCGGGACAGAGAGCACCGGCGCCCGCAGCCCTGGAGTTCTCTGTCCCCGGCAGGCACGGGGCCGCAGCTTCTCTCCCCTGCTTGGCGTTAGGCGGGTGCACATCAATGTCCCGGCAGCCATCATGGCGTTGGCGACCACTGGTACAGTACATACAGTACTGTATTACTGTGTGTATTAAAGGGGGGCCAAATTGTGATAGTTATATGCGATTCCGCGTTATGGCGAGGCGCCTTATTGCGGGGTTTGACTGTACTTGTATGAAGTGAACTGAAAAAATGATTTTTTTATCATTTTTACAGTGCAAATATCTATAATAAAAATATAAAGTGATCACTGTACACTTAGTATTCTGTGTTGTAATTAAAATCGATACATTTGAAAATGTAGAAAACATCCACAATATTTAATAATTTCAATTGGTATTCTGTGTGATTAAAACTGTGATTAATCGCGATTAATTTTTTTATTTAATCGCGTGAATTAACTGCGATTAATTGACAGCCCTAATTTTTCCCCCTCTTTGAAGCACCAGATTTTGACTGGGCAGCTTTGAAAATTGAACAGTGAGAACTTGCTGAGTTGAAATTCTGTCATACCTAACTTTTATTTCCTCATGTAAGTGGAACTACAGTTGATATTGGCACCTTAATGACCATTCCATATTTAATACATAATTTTGAGGAAATTTAGTTACAATAAATATACAGGTATTATGTATTTTTACTTATGAATCACATTACCATTAATGAAATTTAGGCTGATTCTCAGAGGCTCGTTGGGGGGGTTCCGGGTGCAGGGGCATGGCAATGGGACTCAGGAGATCCAGGTGAAGGTGGTGGAGGTCTGGGTGTGATGAGATGGGGCTTGGGGGGAGGAGTCTGGGTATTGGGGACTCATTGGGGATTGATGGGGTAGGGGTCCAGGTGCAGCAGGTTGGGGATCAGTGAGGTGGGGGTCTGGGTATGTGGGGCTCGTTGGAGGGGTCCAGGTGTAGGCGGGTATGGCTTGTCAGGGTGAGGGTTCAATGGTCCTGCTTAACAGGGGAGCCCTGCTGAGGGGATGCCGCATGCTGGGCTCCTGCTTCCCCCTGCGATTCCCCTATCCCCTTTGATTCTCTATCCCCCGCCCATCACTCCCACATTCCCCTCTTCCTGCCCTATTCCAGCCTCTTCCTTCCCCACTGCCTCTTCCCCCCCCCCCCCCCCCTCTTACCCTCCCTCACCTCATTTCCCCCACCTCCCCTTACCCATTGCGGGCACTCACTGTTGTACAGAAAAAAGGAGGGGTCCCAGCACACAGGAGGGGAGCATGACTGGCACTAGGACCAGGAGGCGGTGTTCCACTGCAGAGACAGTGGAGCTGAGATGCAGCCTCCTTCAGCTGGGCAGCTCTGTGCCTGCAGAATGAGGGGGGCAGTGGAATGTAACCCCATGTGTTGCCCAGGCCTTGCATCTGTGGAGGGGGATCCTCTCCAGTCCCCTCCAAAAACTGCACCAATGGTTGTGGTTGCCTGCTGTGATGCACATTTGGTTCTGCCTCCAAGGAGCTGCAAGCAGGGGAAAGACTTGCTGTAATAGATCTGCAGACTTTTCTGCTATAATAAAGAAACTGTCACCTTAACTTACACGAAAATTTCCTATTTTCACTATTTTTAATTCTAGAATTTCATTGCAGAATATTTTACAAGGAAGCAGTGCTTTTTACTTAAATTTGAAGTGGAAAGGTATAAATGTCCCTGAAAAGTAGGCAGATTTCAGATTTTAAAATTTGTAGATCTGAAATGTAGTATTAAAGATAAATTGAAAAGCTTGTTAAAAACATATTAAATAGTATATTACCAAATCATTAAGAGTTTGTGTAAGACTTAAGTTTTAGAGGTAAATACATTTTAAAAAGCTGAAAATAATTTCCTCGGAGTTCAAGGTTGTTTCCTTTGAAATCATTTATCATTTAATGATTTTTTTGTGGCCAGTACCATGACATTTAGGTATATGACAAACAAAAACAATATCTCATTGTTTCCTGCATTAGACAGCACAAATAACCACTCCACTCTTACATGTAGCAGTATAACTAACATCTTAGTGAGACAAATACTTCACAGTTGAACAAATGCTTAATCAAACAGGTGTGTTGTTTGCTGTACTTAAAGTAAACCTCTATTTCTGTTGTAATAACAGAAGGTGCAAGTTCCACAGCTAGAGATGCTCCATCAAAAACCAACCTTTTGGTTCTCAAGAGGGGAGATCTGGGGACTCCTGGGAGTGTGAGAAGTATCTCAGCTGACCTCCACTGTCACATAGGTCCTGATCCCAAGCCCATTGAAGTCAACTGGAATCTTTCTATTAGCTTCAACAGGATTTGGATCAGGCCAATGATGCATATAGAAATTGAAGAGAATATCTCTAAATCCTAAAGCGCAGCATGGGGAGTAATCCTACCCTCTGAAATCTTGTTAAGTTTACATTTAATAATAACCTCTCAGTGCTATTTTCAAATATTTCATAGCTCATGATGTATCTTTTTCTTCACTGTCTTTCCTATTATGTCCATTTTAATATAAAAGGAAGTGTCATCTTTGACAAAAATAAATCCACCATTTCATAAGGAGAGAATTTAAAAACAGCTAAGCAATCAATATTTAAGAGTATTTCTTAATTATTTTTTCATGTGGGTTTGCATCCCTTGTAACTTGATCTCTTCCACAACTGTCCACAGGCGACTGCTCTTGCCTACAAATTATCTACTTATAGATTGCTAGCACTTTGTCTCTTGCAGCAAAACATGAAGCCATGTGCTGGCCGCATCTTCTGTCACTACTAGCACGTAGAAATAGGTGGCACTACAGATTGGATACTTAACTGCAGCACCCTGGAATAGCTGATAGAGAGAAGTTTTTATGAGACTATACCTACCTCTACCCCAATATAACGCTGTCCTCGGGAGCTAAAAAATCTTACTGCGTTATAGGTGAAACCGCGTTATATCGAACTCGCTTTGATCCGCCGGAGTGCGCAGCGCCCGCCCCCCGGAGCACTGCTTTACCGCGTTATATCCGAATTCGTGTTCTATCGGGTTGCGTTATATTGGGGTAGAGGTGTTATCTAGGTCGGACAATGTTAAATGCAGCATCAGGACAGTATATGATTAATGAAATACACTTTGGCGATCCATAAATTGCACAGCTGGCATGGAAAAGTTACGTAAATTTAGTTAATTGATGTAAAATGGACAAAAGAAATAGGAAAAGATTTTTAATCTACATGTATATTACTAATTAGGAATAAAATATACTTACAACCACTAATTATTTAAAACAACCTATTTGTCAGTTGTCATTCACGTTTGTCAGTGTGTTCAAAACAGTTTAAACACGTGATGTGACATAGTCATGTCATTTAAGGTGTTAAGTACTTGAATTGGAATTTCATAAATTGTTGTTTATGAAAGTAGCCATGTTAACTGATACTTAGGAGGCTTGTATCCTGCCATCTTTAGGGTATATTACAGTAATTAGCTTTTCTTATAGAACAAAAACTTCTGCCATACCTCCTCAAATTATAATCTTGTCAAATCTTGCAAACTCTTCAGGCTTAATTGGTAGTTGGATGGGAAATTTCAAGCATAAATCTAAAATAGTGGTTCATGATTCTTTAGATGGTACTTCTTCCTTTGATTAAACTCTGAAGTGGTTCCCCTGGTATTGCATTAGGTGCACTGTTTCTAGAGGTGTAGCATCTTTCAGATAAGATGTAAACCCAAGGTCTTGACCACTTTTAATTATTAAAGAACCCTGTGCATTTTGCTCAAGATCAATTTAGGACAGCAGTTCTAGCCAAATTCCATGTGGGTAATTACATTCTGTCTATCAAAAACTAGCCCTGCATTTTCAATTGAATACAGTAGTCATCTGCTGTGCTAAATAGTTACCTAGTATTGCTGTTACTTTCATCCTTGGAGGATGCTGCACTTCAGTGGTGAGCCTGCATGTTTATAGTTTGTAAAATGGTTTTTGGATGTTTGGTATGTGTGTGTGTAAGGTAATAAACATAAAATAAGATTATTAGATTGTAAATGCTGGTTTTGAAATCTTTGTATGCATTGCTTTAAGATTTAGAGGCTTCTGAAACTGGTGGTGGGGCCAAATGACACAAACTACAGGTGTTGTCTTTTGAAATAAGATATTCTGGTACATTGCATGGTATAACAGTGAAAAAGAGCTGGAAGCCTATGCATAATATGATTCGTAAATGGACATCAATATGCTAATTGGCTCAATGTGCACATAGAATGGAACATTTCTTGTAAGTTTGAAACACTGCTACAGGGAAGCTCAGTGACTACTATTTGAAGTGCCCTTTGCATATGGAATTGTCAAGTAAACAAAATGAACTTTCCCAGAATGTATGCAACTGCTGTTTTTTCTAAGATAAAAGCCATGTATAGCATGGTATTTCATCATAGTAAAGTAGTCAGTGACACTACAAAGTTGCTCTGAATCTTCATAACTTTTTCTATTTTGCTAGTTAAGATGACAATTTTCACGATCCCTCAAAGTGGTAGGTCTTAAAAATGAAAAAGTTGCAAGAAAATCTGAAATTTTACCTTCAGTGCATATGATGATTTGAAATAGAATAGCCAATGGTTCACGCTGATTCCTGAATAAGGAAGACGCTGTCATATTTTGTTGACATGTGACTTTTGTACTTAATTTGATCATATTTAAGACTGGGTGTAGGCATTTGATTGCAACGGGGTATTTTAAAAGTTATACAGACAGCATACTGTATTTAGTACTTAACTGTACTGGACAAAGGAAACTTTTCAAGGAAAATGAAGCTGTTTGAAAGGGAAAGTATTTTTCTATTTAGGCTAGCTAAATATTTCGTAATGCTTTTTTCTCTTTTCTGTAATCTGATTTTTGTAATTTGAGAATAAAGTGGATAATAATGCTAATTTAGTTCTGAGGGGGAAGGGAGGAATTTTTAACTGCCCTAGAGAACCTAAGCTGAGTAGAAGAATTGTGTTCCAATCAATGTCTTAGGACCCAGGGGAAAGGAAGCAATTGAGTTTGCATTCTATAGTTCCAAATCCAGCAGTCTTTATTCTGGCAAATAATGTGTTGATTTCAATGTGAACTAGCCCTAAATAAGGACTTGAGGCCATGTTTACACTATGTGGAGTACAGTGGAATAGCTACGGCACCACCCCATAATGTGAATGCAGCTTGCAGTGACAAAGGGTTTTTCCGTTGGTGTAGGAGCACCACCTTCCTGAGTGAAAGTAGCTAGGTCATTGGAAGCATTTTCCTGTTGATTTAGCTGCTTCTACATTGAGCAATAGATTGGCATAGCCATGGTGTTCGGGTGTAGATTTTAAGTATGGACTAGACCTGAGTTCAAGACTATAAAATATGGCATTTGATGTCTAGATCCTCCTTGTGTTATCTAGTCTTGGGTTCTAGGGTTAACCAAGACTAGGCAAAACATTTTTAAACATAATATGTAATATTTTAGCATTTTTTAATTTAGTACAAGTCTTCAGTTTTTCTTAGGGTTTGAGCTATCTCAGGGATTGGCAACCTTTGGCATGCGGCCCGCCAGGGTAAGCCCCCTGGTGGGCCGCGCTGGTTTGTTTACCTGCAGCGTCCGCAGGTTCAGCCGATCGTGGCTCCAGGCCAACGGGGCTGCAGGAAGTTGGTGCGGGCTGAGGGATGTGCTGGCCACCGCTTCCCATAGCCCCCATTCGCCTGGAGTGGCGAACCGTGGCCAGTGGGAGCCGCGATCGGCTGAACCTGCAGACGCTGCAGGTTAACAAACCGGCTCAGCCCGCCAGGGGGCTTACCCTGGTGGGCTGCGTGCCAAAGGTTGCCGATCCCTTAGCTAGACAAATGATCACTTGATAGTGTAGACCAGGCTTCAAACTATAGTTAGGTCGACAAACTGCCTTACATCTACTTAACTGTGTAAGCGTCTTCACTATACAAGGGGTCCCCGGTATACATCTCCTCCTTATCCATTGTTTCGGATATCCATCGCTCATCAGTAGGGGAACATGTTCCGATTTAGGTTGGTCCTGATCTGCATATCCCCTATTGTACAGTACTGTACTTGCATCCACTGGCCACGTTCAAGGCTTATTACCCATAGAGGACATTCTCCATGCTGAATAAGGAGATGGCAGGTGAAGGAAAGCCCAGTGTAAAGGAGTTTTGGAAGTCCTACAACATCTTGAATGGTGTGGAAAACATTGATGTGTCGTGGGAAGAGGTCACTTTGCAATGTATGAACAGTATTTGGCACTGTGCATTGCCAGATGCTGTCCACAGCTTCATGGGATTTGATGCTGTTCCTGCTGTCGAGCAAGAAATTGTCAAGTTGGCGAAGGATGTCGGCTTCAAGGAAGTGGAGGAGGATGATGTATGGGAGGAGTTGGAGTCTCATGCTGAGCAGACAAATGAGGAACTGATTGAACTGGGCCAACAATGGATATCCGAAGAAAGCAAGGACGATGATGACGATGACGTAAGGCAGGAAGCCAGAAATCTGATGACAAAGAATCTCTCCCATTTCTTTGGATTGCTGGATGAGATGACGGAAATCATACAGAGTGGGGATCCATCTCGTGAACGGTCTGACAAAGTCTCCAGGCCTCTCAATGATGCAATGGCTTGCTACAGGGAGATCTACCATTCAAAGATTCATGCAGGAGAGCAGATTTTGATAAAATCCTTTTTTAAGACTTCTGCAACCAAAAAGCCAGCCACAGAAAAGCCAGCCCAAGAAAGCCCAGCCACCACCCCTTCCTAAGTTTAGTGTAATTGACACTGTTTTATACTGTACTGTATTTATTATATTAAAATGTTCTACCTGTTTGAATGACGTTGTTGTCAGACACTCCCGGTGTGGTGCTCTTCTATGTTCAATGTTGATATCAATCAGCTGCGTGCATGTGTTCCCTCTGTGTGCTGCCCCAGCTCTGCACAGATGGCTGACACAGCAGATCCCAAGAGAACCCCCAATGACCACAGACTCTAGTAAGGTACGAAGGCACATTTATTGTTGACGAGAAACAGTCTCCAGCTTTCCCTGGCATAGAAGTCTAAGGTGCTGCTAGCTAGTACATATGTGCTCCCTGACAATGGACTCAGCTCAGTCAGTGGCGGGACTTTCCACTGCCCCCTAGGCTGGACAAAGATATCCACTCAGGGATGCATTCTTATGCACAGGTACAAACAAGTTAAAGATCACTCTTGACGTATTGAGGTGCAACCCCACTACGTAGTAAGGTGCCACCTCTCACCTTGTACATGTTGGTTTGAACAAAACAACTCTATCCATCATATTACCCTTTTGGCCCTGTCATTGGGATGGGTAAGCTTGTTCCTTGTTATGTGTGGAATGTACAAGTATGCGAATGTTCTGATATCTGGTGTCCAGTACCTTTTTAGGTATGTCTCTTTTTGCAGCATCAGCCCTTTCCTTGCCAGCTTCTGTGAGCAGGGCCTGCCTCTAGCTCACAGCTTAACTTTGCTTTATGTTAGCCAAGTCTTGACCATTACTTTAGGTCAGGCCTCAGGCCTCATACTGGGCCTCTGATAAGGGTTTATGTTTCAGGGCCTCACCTTACTACAGATGTTAGTAGGGTTCTGTAACCGTGCCTTTGTGGGTCACAACTGACCATATCACATTCAGGACAAACTGCTGAGAAATAGGACAGACATACCCCAAACTGGTGGTTATTCTTCCAATATCTCCAGTTCCAGACACAACCCTAGGAACCTTCATCTTGCAGTGTCCAGTTATGCCCACTGAATGCTGCAAACGTATATGACTTTGTCAGCTTAACAAAGACATGCTTCAAACCAAACACACCGCTTCAGGTAGAATGAACAAACAAATTTGTTAACCACAAAAGATAGATTTTAAGTGATTATAAGTCAAAGCACAACAAGTCAAATTTAGTGAAATGAAATAAAAGCAAAACACTTTCTAAGCTGATCTTAACACTTTCAGTGCCTTTACAAACTTGGATGCTTCTCACCACAGGCTGGCTGGTAGCCCTTCAGCCAGGCTTTCGCCTTTGATCAACGCTTCAGTCGCTTGGTGGTGATGGCTGTAGATGGAGGTGGAAGAGAGGGGGAGCATGGCAAAAGTCAGTGCAGGGACTCCTGGCGAGGATGTGCGTAGACAATAGAAGGAGTGCAGTGTTGATGCAAAGAGCCTATTAAATTACTGTGGTGGCTGCATGTCGACCTAGCTTCTTAAGTCAACTTAATTTTGTAGTGTTTTGTAGAGTTCCTCACATCAGTTCAAGGAGGGCTGATCTTAATTTCCTTAGCACACTTTAAAAGTTAGTAACTACTTGTCCTTATAACCTTTTAAGATGCTACATGATTATATTTGAAGTGAATTATCTGGTTGCTAAGGTGAAGAAACCTTACTGTGTCCTTTTGTAAGAGTAGAACTGGTATTGTGCCTGAGGAAAGAGAGAGGACCTATAGTTCTCCTTAGTTTCTCTCTCTAGCTGAATATATAGTTTAAGCAGCTCTAACGGAAATCAAGTCATGATTCCTAAGAATGGGTGACAGGAAATCTTATTAGGTCCCCTGTAACTAGGCAATCAAAATATTTGAAAGAAAGATGTATTTGAAAGAGAGAATATTTGAAAGAGTTTGAATTGGGCTGGTATGTGGCAGTATGGTATACCAAGTTCTTTTGTGCTACCACTTTGCTCTCCAAAGCTTTAGCTTTAATTTTTAAGTCTATAGCTATTATGGCTGAGATACACTCAGGCCTCGTCTACACTGGCGCTTTACCGTGCTGCAACTTTCTCACTCAGGAGGGTGAAAAAAACACCCCCCTGAGTGCTGCAAGTTACAGTGCTGTAAAGTGGCAGTGTAGACAGTGCACCAGCGCTGGGAGCTACTCCCCTCGTGGAGGTGATAGGTGGTTTTTTTTGTTGGTTTGTTTTTTTTGTTTTTTTGTTTTGTTTTTTTGTTTAATAGTGCTGGGAATGCTGCGCCGGTGTGGGGACTCCCAGCGCTGGTGCCGCGACTACACAGCCTCATTAAAGTGCTGCTGCGGCAGCACTTTAACTTTGCCAGTGAAGACATGCCCTCAGTTTGTGTTTGAAGCTAACTATTGCAGTTACATCTTCCTGCTTTAGAAGAACCTGAAAGAATAGCTGTAAGTGGTGTGAACTGCCCCATTCATTTCAATTAGTGCTGACTCAAAGGAATGATGCTCAAAGGAATCTAGCAGTGTACAGAATACCTGTTGAGTGGGGAGTAGAGTCTAGAGAACATGCAGTCATATTTTAAACCTCTACCTAATCTGCCATAAGTGATGTCTCATGTAGGCAGAGTATTTAGTAGAACTCTACCACCATTTATCAACTTTGATTCCTGGGCTGAAGTATAGTGAAAATAACGTTATTTTCAAATAACTCAGAGTCTGTATCAGTGAGGTTAGCGCTTCTGAGCATCCCATAAAGCTTCAGGCAGTATCACATAGGAAATGCTGATATCAAGTCATCTAGGAGAGTGGCTGGTGACAAGATTCCACAAAGAGATGCTAATAGTATTTGCAAAGACAAAATGCTGTGTAATGTAACAATAAATAAATAAATTCTGTGGCTATGTTCTGTAAGTTCCTTAGGATAATATTGAAAAACCTCTTATTGACACTGAAATTTTGTATTTGATATTTTAGTATGAATGTGTAAAGGCTTAATCTAAAAAGATGTGAGCCTTTTTGGCTAAATTTTATGGCACTGACATGGTAACTCACTTACTGTATTTAATACACGTACTTTATAAACTGTTAACTGTTAATAAACATTATTTTATAGGTTTGCCTGAATCTATCATTGCATCTGCATGCTCAAGAAGTGGCCAGAGGGTTCTACATGTTGACTCGTAAGTTACTCCAGTGATATACTTCACTGATCATTTAAGTGTTTGGAAATAGATTAAAATCTCTAACTTGAACTGATTCTATGATTCTAAAATATGTAGCCAAAGTTACTGTTGCAAATCTGCTTTTTGGGGGGGGTGGGATGAGGCGAATGGAGGGGAGAGCTTTGTGAGAATCTCAACATTAACCATTACACAGCTACATATCTTATGGGGCAAAAGATAGTGTCTGGATTCAAGTACAAGTTGCTGAACTGAGTACAAATGTAGGTGCCTAAACTTAGACACTAAGGGCTTGTATACACACAAACTGCTACAGTGGCATTGTCTCAGCTGTGCTGCTGTAGCATTTCAGTGAAGATGCTACCTACGCCAATGGATTCTTCCACTGGCGTAGGTAACACTGGTCTACAATTTCTGAGAAATCGTCTGCTTCAGAGATAAAATGTGCTATTTATTATGTATTTTGATGTGCTGAATTCAAATATGACAATTAAAACAACTGGCTACTGTTTCTAAGATATTTAAGTTTTTACATTTTATGTCTATGTATATTGTGTAGATAGTAGAGTTTTTTAATCATAAATTGTAAACCTAGGTCTTTTCATGTGTTTATGGTTGCTTTACATGATAATATTTCACCTGTCCTGTTTATGTAACACTTTAAAAATCAGCAAAAGGGTTATATAAATCAAATGTATTATGAAACAAAAGGCAAAAAACTATTATGTACATAGTTTAGTCCTATTCAGTGTTTTCTCGGCGCTTCTTGGCTTGTCTCTTGTATTCATTAACTGGAGCATCTCTTGTCACTGTCCAGCAATAGTCTGCAAGCATTGATAGGCTCCATTTGCCCTGATAGCGTTTCTCCATTGTTGCAATGTCCTGGTGAAATCGCTCGCCGTGCTCGTCGCTCACTGCTCCGCAGTTTGGTGGGAAAAAAAAATCTAGATGAGAGTGCAAAAAATGTATCTTTAGTGACATGTTGCAACCAAGGCTTTTGTATGCCTTGAGGAGGTTTTCCGCCAACAGTTGTCTGTAGTTGTCTGCCTTGTTGTTTCCGAGAAAATTTATTGCCACTAACTGGAAGGCTTTCCATGCCATCTTTTCCTTGCCACGCAGTGCATGGTCAAATGCATCATCTCGAAGAAGTTCACGAATCTGAGGACCAACAAAGACACCTTCCTTTATCTTAGCTTCACTTAACCTTGGAAATTTTCAATGGAGGTACTTGAAAGCTGCTTGTGTTTTGTCAATGGCCTTGACAAAGTTCTTCATCAGACCCAGCTTGATGTGTAAGGGCGGTAACAAAATCTTCCTTGATTCAACAAGTGGTGGATGCTGAACACTTTTCCTCCCAGGCTCCAATGACTGTCGGAGTGGCCAATCTTTCTTGATGTAGTTGGAATCTCTTGCACGACTATCCCATTCGCAGAGAAAACAGCAGTACTTTGTGTATCCAGTCTGCAGGCCAAGCAAGAGAGCAACAACCGTCAAATGGCCACAAAGCTGCCACTGATGTTGGTCATAGTTTATGCACCTCAAAAGTTGTTTCATGTTGTCATAGGTTTCCTTCATATGGACTGCATGACCAACTGGAATTGATGGCAAAACATTGCCATTATGCAGTAAAACAGCTTTAAGACTCGTCTTCGATGAATCAGTGAACAGTCTCCACTCATCTGGATCGTGAACGATGTTGAGGGCTGCCATCACACCATCGATGTTGCAGGCTACAAGATCACCTTCCATGAAGAAAAATGGGACAAGATCCTTTTGACGGTCACAGAACATGGAAACCCTAACATCACTTGCCAGGAGATTGCATTGCTGTAGTCTGGAGCCCAACAGCTCTGCCTTACTCTTGGATAGTTCCAAATCCCTGACAAGGTCATTCAGTTCACCTTGTGTTAGGAGGTGTGGTTCAGAGGAGGAGGATGGGAGAAAATGTGGGTCCTATGACATTGATGGTTCAGGGCCAGAAGTTTCATCCTCTTCCTCTTCCTCGTCTGACTCAAGTGAGAATGATTCTGGTGCATCAGGAACCGGCAGTCCTTCTCCGTGGGGTACTGGGCGTATAGCTGATGGAATGTTTGGATAATGCCCAGTCCACTTTTTCTTCTTTGACACACCTTTCCCAACTGGAGGCACCATGCAGAAGTAACAATTGCTGGTATGATCTGTTGGCTCTCTCCAAATCATTGGCACTGCAAAAGGCATAGATTTCCTTTTCCTGTTCAACCACTGGCCAAGATTTGTTGCACAAGTGTTGCAGCATATGTGTGGGGCCCACCTCTTGTCCTGATCTCCAATTTTGCAGCCAAAATAAGGGTGATAGGCTTTCTTAACCATAGTGGTTATACTGCGCTTTTGTGATGCAAAAGTCACTTCACCACAAACATAGCAGAAGTTATCTGCACTGTTCGCACAAGTACGAGGCATCTCTGCTCACTTTGGCTAAACAGAAATGTGTCCCTTTGCAAAATCAAACACTGACAAATAAGAGAGCACGACACTGTATGATTCCTAGAGCTGACATAGGGCAATTTGTTCAGCAGAGTTATATAAGCTTCATTATGATTGCATCATCCATGACATCTAGGAATAACATGATGCAATTCCTATCATGTATGACGCAATACCAGCTTCAGACTGCATCATTCATTGTTTTGCCTAAAAAGCACGTACTGTCCAAACCCAGTCATAGATTTATTCATAGATCCAGTCAAAGATGTATTTTAGTCATTTCTGGTTGAAATTGAGATCCCTTCCCTTTATAACTCACTTATCCTCCGCCATTCCCAAGTCAAGGGTCGTATATACTGACCCAATAGCATATCTTGAAAACTAGAGCCAATCAACAATTTTAAGCATCATTTTCGTTCTCAGTGACCCAGAATTAGTAAAGTTTGACTACATTTATATCAGAAGCATTTTGGCTGTAAAGCAGTGTAATCCATCTCCTCGAGGGATGGTAGCTAGGTCAATAGCAGAATTCTTCTGTTGACCTAGTTTTATCTACACTGGTGGTTGGTCGGTTTGAACCTTTCACACCGCTGAGTGACTTAAACTGACCTGATTTCCTAGTGTATACCAGGCCTTAAATTAAAGGGATAATCTTAATCGCATCTTCCTAAACATTTCCTGATCTACTTACATATCTCGATTTTTAAATGAGTAGTTTCTAGGTATGATACTGATAATTTTTCATACTTGGCCCAAGCTTCTCACTGCATAACTGTTCCCTGTCTCCCTCTCCCTGAGAACAACAACAGACAAATAAAAGGGGGTCTTGTTTCAATTTTAAAAAGTTCTAGCCTTCCCATTGGCTCTTTTGGCTGGGTGTCCGCTCACTTCCTTTTACCTATGCATAGCAGTAAGACTTTTTAACCCTTTACAGATAAAGCAATTAGAGAACAGCTACTAAGAGGGATTTTAAGGCTGCTGGGGAGGCAGGCTTCAGTGGATTGTCTGGTCTAGATCGGTGATGAGCTTGGTATGAAAACCTAAGTATCTGAACGCCTTCCAATAGTCATAGTCATGTTGCTTAATGTACTAACATCTGTTGTATGTGTTCGCTCATCCTCTGCCCACCAATATTGCTTGTCCTGCTTAGGTTCATCTTCAGCCAGCTGTTTATCCATGAGCTAATCTCATGCAAGCAGTAGGCCATTTTGGTGGTAGTGGTGAGGTGGTAGGCGGTGAAAGATAGGTAGAGCTATGTGTTATCAGCATATTACTGGCATCAAGTGTGTTGTCTGACCAGTTCATCTAGTTGCTGCACATACATGTTGAAAAGAATTAGAGAATTGATCCTTGTGTGACTTCACAAGTGAGGGGTCTGGTAGGAAGGATGTAGTTTCCCATCACTACTTGTTGGTATGTCCCTTTAGAAAAGACTCAGATTGTTTTAGTGCATTACCCTTGATCCTTGCACTTCTTTCTGGTGAGACAGCAGTATCTCATGGTTGACACTGTTGCATGCTACAGAGAGGTCCCGGGGGATGATATCCATTGACAGGAGATCATCCAAAAGTGCCACTAAAATGATTTCAGTTCTACTTCTGCTTCAGTTATGCTTCTCCTTTGAGTCTTAAGAGTGCATGTGGTTCACATTTGCAAACTCTTTCTCTGCAACCATTAGGGCTAGATGCGGTTTTTTTTGTGTTTAAATGAAAGCTGAGATTCTCATGCAATGTGATTCCAGCAGTTGGGGTTTAAAGAAAATACTAAAAATTATGAAAACTCATAGGAGTTGGTCAGCTGGTGGGAACAAAAGGTGAGGGAGCTCAGTATTAGCACATGCACTGGCTCCACACTGTGCACCCCAACCCCCAGCAAGACCCTTAGTATCTGCAGCCAGACCTCTGCTCCCCAAAAGACCCACTGCTTCATAGCCAGACCCCAGCTCTGTCTCCCAGAAACCTCAGCCAGATTCCAGTCCTTTTCCCTCCAGGGAGACCACAGCCATGAGTTCCCCAGCTACCAGGACCCAGACAAAAACCAGCACCCACCCAGCTACTTCAGTTCATCAGACATCCCAGCACTCCATCCAGCTACCCCAGGCAACACTGAGATATCTGAGCCTTCCCAGTTACCTGAGAGACCTTCCAGCACTCCCCTAATTTAGCAGTCCCAGACATCTGCCAGCACCTCCACCTAACCCAGCACTTTAGATATTTATTTTCCTCCCTTCATGCCCTAGCCATGTAGCTGCCAAGCTTTGTACAGCTCCCTGTTCTCGTCCTCCCCCTTGCCCACAGCTGGTTGGAGAAGTGTATATTGTTCATAAAACCAACATTTATAGTCATATGCAAATTATATGAAAATATTCAAAATTAGTTTATTAAACATGCCAAAACTGTCACATGGAGATGCACAAAACTTGCCTCAGTCAGGTCTGGAAGTAGCAGCAAAAAGGGATTTTACAGTGCAGTGAGGGGAAATGGGGCACTTCATGAACAGAATAGGGTTGTTTAACAGTGGGAGGTCATGTGCATCAAGCTGGCCCTTGTTATGGTGACCAGAAACCATCCCCAGGGTATCCCAAAAAATCTGGGAACTGGCCAGTCCCTAAATTGGCTAATCCTAAAGTGTTTTACATCCTAAAACTATGGGACATCACAGTTCAATACTTCAGGCTCCAAGTTTAACGTAATTTGAAATTGAGTTGAGTGGAGAATGTCCTGTAGATTGGAAATATTTTTTTCTTTAAGAATCTTTAACTACATCATCAAGAAACATGTAGTAGAGAATCTGCAACAGCGCCAGCAAAGAGGGTGTAGAATCCTAAGAGGTGCTGAATCCTGCAAATCTCATTACTGTGTATGAGGAATCCATGAAGACTTGAAACAGGAGCCATGTTAATTACAAACAGTATTTGGAACATGGAAAAACGCAACGTTCGAAGAATAGTAAAATGCTAAATTTGTAGGGGAATACAGTATGTATTTTAAAAAATAAACTTGACCATTAATAGGCACCTTCTAAGACCTAGAATTACCAAATTATGATCAGTTAATTTAGACTTTAGATTTCACCTCCTACAGTAACACATTATGAATTTACTATTCTGTTCTTTGTTGAATTTGATAATTGCTTCTCATCTTATTTCTCCAACTTTATATAGGGTCTATTAAGTTATGTAATAATAGCTGGCTACTGTAGCTTCGATTTAGAGTATTCATGTCTTTTTGGTAATGGTAAAAGACCTGCAAATTACAGCCTACAATCTCACAGAAGTAGGCAGCAATTAGAACTGTGGAACATAGATTTTTATTACTGTTTCCTTAATTGTGTTTAGTTACATTCATACATGCTTTTGCTTTCATTTTAACGATGAAAATGAGAATTTCCACATCTAATGATACTATTCTGCTGTGGATTAAATCTTCCAAATCTTGTACAGGCTATAGGCTTGCCAGGTCACAATGCATCATAAACTAGAATTCATATATTCAGGGGAAGGGGAATATGACATGTTTATACTGTACAAAAAAATTAATAGGCAAATTTTACAATGGTCATCTGCTATTTAGTCTTAAAAAAATTAAGCACTACTGTAGAAAGCCATTGTCAAGGGCATTTTAGATTTTATTTGGGAGGAGTTATAGTACTGCTAAACTTTTCAAGATTTTTTTCTGACTTGAAATAATAGGAATGTTCTTATTTTATTCTGGTGAAATATTCTATGATCTTCATTTTTAGATGAATATACACATTATTTAATCTTATTCAAATAACCAATCCAAATCTGCTATTTTCAAAATGTTGTGTTTTATATCTTGGGTTATTGTTTTTAGGATTATGGATTAAATTATTTCTAAAAATGAGAATTTGAGCCTACTGAAATGCTTATTTGTATCAGACATTCATCATAATAGTGTATATTTGCCTTTCTCTGCAAATGTTTAAAGAAGTTAGTTATAAAATATGGAGTAGGTGTAAGTAAAATTTTGAAGTATATTGTGTGTTGCTTGCATTCATTACCCTGTGTTGATCATTGTACCAATTTTAATCTCCAACCACTGTTTGTATTGATCATACTATACCGCATAGGTGATAATGGTAGATGGTTCCGAAGTGGTCCATTATAAAATGCTAAGTACTAGCCTCTGTTGATTTATAAACACTGTCCAAGCATCACCATCAACGGCAGCTAATCTTATTTAAAATAGTCATGTCATTGCAGTGTTGCCATAAATTCCTGTAGACAGATTTTAAACTCAAGTTAGCTTCTGCCAAAGTGTAATTGAAGGAGCCCTATTTCTGTGTGCCAGCTATCTGTCTCAATAAATGTAAAATCTGTGGTTCTTTTCAGAGAGCTACATTTACTGTAGATATTAATGAGCTGTTGACATGTGAAATTTCAAGGATAGATGTTAAGTGATTTAGAAAAGTAATTTGCAGTTCAAAATTAGGAGATCGGCCTTTAGTTTAAACTTGAAGTTGCTAAAGGGAGGTATATCAAGACTAAAAGTTGATTACTTTGTGCACTGAATGCAGCTCCCACAATAAATGTTCATGCATATGGGACTTTTTTTCTTAGCATGTGCTGTGTTCTATTTTTATTGTATCCCTGCTTATTTTATGTTTATTTTTTGATCATGTTGGGGTGGATGGTGGAAATAGTTTCCTCCTCAAGACTTCTTTCCAGCTTTGTTTCTATTTAGTTTCTGGAATGAAGATTCAATTTAAATTGTTCCCTTGTCTTTCACAGAAAGGCTTATCTAAAATTTCAGAGGGTTTTTTTTATATTCCTTTTCACCACTTCACACACTGCAGATAAGATGCTGCTTCTCCTCCTGTTGAGTTTTAGAGGTAGTTCTAAAGCTGTCAGTCAAGGGTAGATAAAGGAAGATACCAAAAATGTTCTGCCTTTGTAAAAGGCCTGTGGTAGTCATCTCAAATGCTCCTGTTTTGTTTGTTTCAGTGACTCTGGGCATATTAGCAGTATGAGTTACTTTAAATTCTTTTTAGAGAGCTTCTCTTTTTTTTTTTTTTTTTTTTTTTTTTTTTACAGAGCAAAGAGAAATATCAGACTATTCACTGAACTCTTAAAGACCTGTCTTCTCTACCTCCACCTAAACAATAAATTATGTGTAGCTCAAAAGCTTGTTTCTTTCCCCAACATAAGTTGGTCCAATAAAAGATATTACCTCACCCACCGTGTCTCTCTAAAGAATAAGTGTCAGTCAAGCACATGCAGGAACTCCTTCCTCAATATGTTACATTAGTTTCCTTCTCCTTTGTTTGCCCCTCTGTCTAGACTTCGGTCTTATCCTATCTCTCTGATATGTCCCCCTGAATGTTTCTTAAACTAAACAAGTTACCTGTTTTTTGACCCACGTGTTTAGCTGAAGTTTAATGCGCTGCTGGTTGTTTCCGTTAAGAGGAATTTATGATGATCATATTTTGATGTAATGCTGTTTCTTTTTTTTGAAAAAAAAGAAAAAAGTACAAAGTCCTGTTTCCCTGAACACAGGAGGATTCAAACAGCAGGAGTCAGTTTCTTTGCTCACACTTTCAAGCCCCTTTCCAGGAAGGTACTCTACCCAAAAGTTTTCTGTCAACTTTTTTCCAAGGTCATGCTACAAATCCTTCTCTGGCTTAAGGGTTTCTTGCTGTCCACTCTCTCAGCTTCTATGGTTTTTCTGCTCTTTCTTTCACAGATGTACAAACCTACACAAAACAATAGCCAGCAAAACCCCTATACCTGTGCTTTGCATGTGCCTTTGTTTTAGATGGTGACATGCACCTGTTTTGGAGGTGAAGGGCCCTATTATTTTAGCTCTTTTATTCTATAAAGGAGCGCAAGGGCTTCTTACAACTCTTAAATGAATGGCAATCGATGCACCCCCTACTTTTAAAGAAGTTTAATCCAACCCCCACCAGTAACAGAAAATTAAATTTTCTCCCTACTTTCTCCAATACTTCTGAAAACACTGCTATCCTTCTTTTCAAGTACAAAACTTGAGAACTCTGACTCTTCACATCTGAGGCGCTGAGCTTATGCCAAATCTTGTTGCTTCTCTGTTTGTTATATTTCTAAAATCTACCCTTTCCCCTTTGTCCCCAATGCTTAAAATCCTGCTTCATGCCCTCATTCTTTCACCTGTAACATTACTCTTTTTAGACTCCTGCACTCTCGCCTCTCCTTTTTTCAACACATCCAACATTTTGCACCTAAAGTTCTTTCCTGCCACTGTGAGGATGAAAGGTGTGTGACGTGATCATTCATTGACTTCCTGAATCTTTCCACATAAAATTCAAACCTCTCATCCTCACATCTAATGCTCTGCCTTTGAATTCTGCTAGGCATGGAGTCCCTAGCCTCTGTTTGCTAGAAGCTGGGAATGGGCGACAAGAAATGGATTACTTGATGATTACCTGTTCTGTTCATTCCCACTAGGGCACCTGGCATTGGCCACTGTCGGAAAACAGGATACTAGGCTAGATGGACCTTCGGTCTGACCCAATATGGTTTTTCCTATGTTCATTGTATTTCCCATCAGATTCCTCCATGCCACAATTTGCGCCGTCCTCTTTTGACATGTTGTTGCTCTTCTGTCTCTGCTTCCTGCCTTCATCTTCATTCACTTTTCTCCTTGCTCCAGGTGTCAAGTACTCAGTGTCCCCTCTCCTTAAAATTCCTATTTTATATGAGCACCCAAAATGTGGTAGGCCCCTGTACACTTCTGCATTCTGAATCTCTACAGTTTATCCTGCCTCTTTATCTAAATGTAACAGAACGGGTAAGATTTATAATATAATACAACTCACATTATTTGTGTTTGTTTTAACTCCCCTTTACCCTTTCACTTATGTGAAGTTATGAAGCTAATAAATATTTAATAGTAAACCAGAAAGGGAAAAGGACCCTTCAGTAATGCATTGGTCTTTTGATTCCTATCCAAGAAAAGTGAGGAAATTGGTTCTCTGGGTCAAAAGATTTAATTCAAATATTTTTTAACCTTGCTAATTAAGACTAAATGGCAAGAGTTTTACCGAAAGAAATGAAGAGTGGTTATGGTTAATTTTTTCTCGTGGAAGCCAAGAAAGGAGCCTGTCGTTCTATTTAACTGTGTTTCGGAGCATGTAACTACAGCAGAATGGGAACTAGTAAACACAAGAGTTTTAACAGGTAATGCATGAAATAAGTCATTTTGTAATCAGCTCCTTAAAATCAGTGTAGCAGTAGCTTCCCTTGCAGAAGACAGCTATTTTGATGGAAGGAGACTTTTTTTTTTTTTTTTCCCTCTGAGAAATCAAATAAAGGATAGACACATACAGGCAGCTCTCAGGAGAAATCATGAAGCATCAGCAGCTTTGACTTGTTTTACCACAGCTATTATGGCATGACATTCAGAAAGGCAGCCAGCCTAACAGAGACATATTCTACAAAAGATGTTACCTGCTGCTGCTTTTGTGTTGCATGCATTCATAGGTGCTCTGAGTTTCTTGACTTGAGCCATCTCCTGGAATGACGCTGCTTGGTGTTACCTTTAGATTGAGGCCCAGGAAAGCTGATCAGCAGGAAATCATTTACATTCTCAATGGGAATGTTTTGGTCTGGGATTTGTTAAACTGTTCATATAGACCCTAGATAAAATGGCAGTTGGCAGACCAAGAAAATATCCTACACATGGTTTAGCAGATGAGAAAGTTCAAACCCTTTCCAGAGCCAACACATTTCTTTGCCAGGCTTGATTCCCTAGAATTTACAGAAGATATTCTGTGTTTTTCTACTAGTACATCATGGCTTCAGATTCAGGAGTTTGAAGATGAGACTTTTGTTCAGATTGTCCATTAGCCTCAGACAGCAATTTCGTTTGACTACTTTTGAAGGCTTTACCCAGAACTCCAGATTTCATAGTAGAAGCTGTGAGCAAATGGCACTCAGACAACAGATGAAATTGGTTCTAGAAGTAGTTATTCCAGTTTTCAATTTTGTATGAGCAAATTAAATCTGTAACAACAAAATATATGTTGAAACAAGCAGGTAGTATATCTGTAGTATTTCAGGTCCATATCCAGAAGATAATGGGGAAGTCTGTACAATATTAGAATAAGTTCTATTATCAATCCATCTTTTTTTGTAGTCTGCTAGGACAACTGTAAAAGGGGAAGATTCTAGTCCTTGAGAATTTAAGAATTGGATTGGACCTCTGGCATTGCTCGATCAACACTAATCCCTGAGAATGTCTTAATTTTGATTGCTCTACAGAATAATACATGAATATCTCAATCTGATATGACCGTTTCTTAAATTTATTAAAATCCTGATAGTTAATTCTCTTCCCTTCAAACTGTCTCCCTCTTCATGGGTTTTTATCAAGAACTTTGCTATCTTTGGCACAGCTGAGATTATATCCCTACCTGTATCTGGACAACATTCTTTTCAGAGCATTCTGAGAGAAGAATTGACAGAGGTTTCCACTACCACATAATGCAAGTCCTATACAGATACACCTCTACCCTGATATAACGCTGTCCTCGGGAGCCAAAAAATCTTACCAAATTATAGGTGAAACCGCATTATATTGAACTTGCTTTGATCCACCAGAGCGCACAGCCCCTCCCCCCCCCGGAGCGCTGCTTTACTGCATTATATCCGAATTCGTGTTATATCGGGTCGCGTTATATCGGGGTAGAGGTGTACATTCTAAATCCTGAAAGGAGTATATTCATGCTTTTAGAAAAGATCCAGACTTTAAGTGATGGGGCATTAGTCTTTCCTCTGATATGTCTTTCCCAAGCTATCGTGATTCATTTAGAAATACTAGCATGCATACTTAAAGAAATCATACACTCCTTTGAACATTGTTTGGTGGGCCATAAGAGACCATTATAGAGACTTTTGCTTAAAAATAAAAGGCACAGTACTGGCAATAAAAAGATAAAGCTTTATCTTAGTTTTAGACGTGTCAAAGGTGTACACTACTGACAAAGATATGAGAAAGATTAGACCACTGCTGTCAATTTTTCACAGAATGTCCCATCATTTTATTACAGCATGTTAATACTGCAAGTTCTTCTTGCTGAAAATGTATTTAAAATAAAGGACACTTAAAGTTAGATTAGTTTTAAATTTAGGAAGGCCAGTCTTGCTCAGTTTTACATAGGGTTTTTTTGCACAGTTTTTGTGACCTCTGCCTTTGCTTGTTCTGACAGCCAGACTGCGTTCCATATTCAGGGAAACTTACAGCTAAGGTGGCAGATTCCCTTGGCAAAATAAATCTTGGTGGCTACATTTTTTTTATAATCCAACAAGAGGCAGATTAAATCATTTTCAGGGTTTGGATTTGTTTCTGTGGTATCTCAGGAAAGAACAAAACAAAATTAACGAGTTTCTCTGCACCATTGGAAATGTGTATGGGGGGCATACTTGATTGATAACTTGATAAAGGACTGAGATCTGAGTCAAACTGCTTCTTGATGGACTGAATCAAGTATGCATCTTTCACTCTCATGTTCTATTGATTCCAGATAATAAATGCACTTAAATTTTCACTTTTTTAGCGCTTTCTATGAATATGAATTCTCTCTCTACCCCAGAAAGGCAAATAAAATATTTGCTCCCTTTTACAGATATGTTGGCTTTCCTGGTAGGTGCTAATGGTGACAGCACTGCAGCTCTTTCCTCTTGTTAAAATGAAAACAGTGGTGGCGGAATTGTACAGCACTGCAAGGTCTCTTAGAGAAAAGACCTAGTCCACTTGGACCATAAAATCTTAAACTTCAGATTCTGTTAAATGAGGCCAACTTTAATTCAGTGATAGCAGGATTTTCTGTTATCTTGAGGGAAAATGTCCTATTTATGGTCCTTACTATTTCCCTGAAGTAACT
Source organism: Trachemys scripta elegans (assembly GCF_013100865.1). Lineage (NCBI taxonomy): Eukaryota > Metazoa > Chordata > Testudines > Emydidae > Trachemys > Trachemys scripta. Next base: position 29,508,054 of record NC_048306.1, on the reverse strand, counting down.
GAAGGACTTTTTTAGGTCAGTTTCTAGTCATGAACAATTAGACATTGTTTAGCAGACATCTGTCTTTCATGTGTTAACTAAGCAACATAGTAGAGCATCACCCTCTGGTTCTACAAAGAGACTGACATTCTCAATGGAGTCTTTGTCAGCACATATAACTTGTGAAAAACATCCTCCTTTAAACACATGAGTTGAACTTAAACCCTCATCTTAAACTTTTCCATTTCGAAGTCAATCTAGAAGGAATTGTATGATTTTATTATCTCTGGTGTAAAATGCAACCTGCCTTTTCTCTTATCTTTCTGAAAAGTTTAAATAATTATTACTCAGTGTTTTTAAGCTTCTATTATAGAATTTTTTAAAATACCCCTCAATGGTGTGTGTGTGGGGGGGAGTACAAAAGAAATGAATAAAGTGTGATTAAAGAAACAGACTTCAGTTTAGGTTTCTATGGGTAATAGTTTCCCCTATGCATGATTTAACAATTGTAGCAATATTCTAAGTCAAACCCTATCTTTCTTCCCAAACGTGAATCTTTAATTTATAATGTAACTTTATGGGTCCATTGAAGAACGCATTCTGGCTTTGGTCACTTTTTTGAAAAATCCCAACATGCTTTAGATAATTGGTATTAGTGTTAAATCCTGTGACGTAGCATGTTTTATTATAGGTGTGGTAGAATCCTTTCATTTTATCAGTATGCTTACTTTTATGGGAAGGAAGCAAGATAGCAACATTTAAATTTTACTTAATCTCTTATTCATATAATGGAAAAGCTCACTAGTTAGTGTGATGTTTAGGGAAGTGTCAATAGGAAAAACTTAAAAAGGGAAGCCAGAGGACCAACTTCTTAAAAGGAAAAAAGCACAACTATTTACTTACTTTTTTGTGCTGAAATTAGTAAATTGACAACTTCTTTTCAAGTGGGAAAGAGCAAGTATATTGGAGAACATTCAATGAGATGTGACAAATCAGCAGAAATTGGCTCTTTTGGCTCAGAATATAGAATGTAATTCTGTTAATAAAAATAATTTTCATGAAGTTTTGCACAGTCCCATAAGCAGCATTATAGGTATCCAGTAGCTATATTTTTGGTTTTTTATCAACAGAGTTTCATTTTTTTCTTTGCAGGAGAAATTACTATGGAGGAAACTGGGCCAGTTTTAGCTTTTCAGGATTATTGTCCTGGATTAAGGAAAACCAGGTAAGGAACTAGAATGACTTTTTTCTTTCCCTCTTGTCAGGTTTCTAGTACAGTAACTCCTCACTTAGTCATCCTGGTTAACGTTGTTTCTGTTTCGATGTTACATTGCTGATCAATTAGGGAACATGCTCATTTAAAGTTGTGTAATGCTCCCTTCTAACGTCTTGACAGCCGCCTGCTTTGTCTACTGCTTGCAGGAAGAGCAGCCCCTTGCAGCTAGCTGCTTGGAACCAGGGTGGACCGGCCGCCCCCTATCAGCTCCCCCTATAAGCTCCCCGCTCCCCTAAATTCCCTGTGCAGCAGCTGCCTGCAGTTCAGCTGTGTCCTTCCCCCCACTGCCATGTGCTGCTCCTGCCCTCTGCCTTGGAGCTGCTCCCCGAGACTCCAGTTGCTGTGCTGGGGGGAGGGAAGGAAGATAGCGGGGGCTAATGTCAGTGTGTCCCCCTGCCCCTTGCTCCTGCACCCCACTTACCCCATCTTCCATAGAGCAGGGCACAGGACAGAGGGAGATTGCAGCAGCTTCGGTCTCAGCAAGCTGATGTAATTAACAAGACAGTGTACTTAAGGGAAATGTGCATATCTCCCTCCATTCCTGCTGCCTTGCAGAGTGAGAGAGTTAACCCTTGAGGGCTCAGCTAATTGCCAGTTCATCATTTAGCAGTAAGGGAAATATCCCACCCTCTGACTCCTCCACCTCAACCAAGCTTCACAATCATCATCACTGTGTACCAGTATTAAATTGTTTGTTTAAAACTTACACTCTGTGTGTGTGTGTGTGTGTGTCTATATATAAATAGTCTTTTGTTTGGTGAAAAAATTTCCCTGGAACCTAACCCCCTCATTTACATTAATTCTTATGGGGAAATTGGATTCACTTAACATCGTTTCGCTTAAAGTCGCATTTTTCAGGAACAGAACTACAACGTTAAGTGAGGAGTTACTGTATTCTATTTTTTGTGAAGAAATACATACATAACAAATAACTTAGGAAGTGTCTAGTACTCTTTGGGTATTACATATTTAATAAATATTAAAGCCAGCAAAACTGAACTACCATGCATCTCATTTTTATACATGGACAAAACTGGAACATTTTATTTAAAATAGATAACTCCTAAACAGCAGTGCAAGTAGGGCAGTCTGGTACACCACGCCATACCAGTAAGATATTTAAAGCTGATACGGTGTACCAGAGAGACACAAGAGGAGCAGAATGTGGGACCGCTGGGTGGCCCAAAGCTGGCAACTCCTCTGGCACGGCTGTACTGCCCTCAGCCCTTCCACGCAGGGTCTCCTCCATCTGTACAGCAGCCCCGCTGGAGGACAGGGCTGGGAGGCAGGGCTGGGGGCAGTACAGCCGTGCCAGAGGAGCTGATGATGTTCTGCTCCTTACCCCGCTGTGGTTCCTGGGAGAGCCCTGAACTGCAGGGCTCTCCCGGAAACTGCAGCAGGGAAAGGAGCAGAACGTGGGGCCACCGGGCAGCCCCACACTGGCAACTCCTCTGGTAGAGCCATCCAGCAGCCCCACGTTCTGCTCCTTTCACCACTGCAGTTCCGAAGCTCCGGCACAGTGGGAGGAGGACAGAGCCCCTCACCCCAAGATAAGGGGGGGTGGATCATGGGGAGGGGACGGGGAGAGCATGGGGGCCCCAGGCTGGGGGAGGGGAGGACTCATGGAGGGTCACATGAGGAGGTCATGTGCCCCCGTTAGCTGTCTCCCCCCCCCCCCCCCCACACACACACCTGCCCCCCCATACCGGTAAGAAATAGATTCCACTTCCACCACTGCTCCTGAACTAAACTACATCTGGTAATCTCAATATTATAATAGTTAATTATAATACGCATTATCAAAAAAGGCATCTCTGAAGTAATCTTAAAATAAGATAGTACTGTTTTATATGAGTATAAATGAGACCATACAGCCACATAATAGGTATACTTTATTAAATGAGCTTTTATAGACTTCACCCATCATGGATATATTCTGAATTCATTTTATCTGTTTGTAAGAAGTGTTCTGTTTCCATTTCACTGTCATTACTGGATAAAAATACTAATTTGCACTTCTATGGAACATTCCAAGTGAGGATCTCAAAGCACTTTATGGATACTAATGAATTACGCCTCACATCACTACAGTGAAGAAAAGTGTTATCAGTATTTTACAGAATATCAGAACTATGTTACATAACTTGAAACCGGACTATGTTAATGCTCACTATAAGACTTTTAGTGTGCTCCAACAGGGTCTGCACGGGCTAGTTAGTGTGCAACACATTACCATGGATTAAAATTTTACACCCCTCTGGTGCGGACAAAACCACCATGTAGACAAGCTGTGGCAGAGCTAAGAATACAATCCACATCTGCTTTTGTGGGATCATGTGGGAACATAGCTCTTTATGCTCATTCTGTATCCTGTGTGTATGTGAGAAATATATATGCACACAACCTCTACCCCGAAATAACGTGACCCGATATAACACAAATTTGGATATAATGCAGTAAAGTAGCACTCCAGGGGGCCGGGGTTGCGCACTCCGGCGAATCAAATCAAGTTTGATATAATGCGGTTTCACCTATAAGGTGGTAAGGTTTTTTTTGGCTCCTGAGGACAGCGTTATATCGGGGTAGAGGGGTGTGTGTGTGTGTGTGTGTGTGTGTGTATGTATGTATATACATGAGAAATATGTGTGTGCGTGTATATATGGGGGGGGGTGTATGTGTGTGTATATATATTTAAAAAATAAATATAAAAATATAAATAAATATAAACTGTGTAATCCCAGTTGTTGGCATAATTTATTTCTGGACAGATTGCCATGGTTTTGGTATACTTATCAGATCTTACCTCTGAAACTCATCATGTAGCCAAGACAAACACTTCAATTTTAATGCATTTTTCTATAACCAAGGCTTATGTAATTCATGACCGTTCACTCAAAGCTTTTTAAAAAGGGCACTCACTTAGAACAAGCAGGCATTTGAACTATATTAGCAAATGGATATGCAGTTACTGCTTTATTACTTTTAAATTCCTGTTGGGATTATCTACTGAAGTGTTGTTAAACCAGCTAATCCATAGGAAATCACCTCTCCAGTTTAGTCACGTGTCTATTTATATTGATTATACTAAAAGGAAACACTTTGTAATAGGGCTGCTCAATATCAGAACTTAAAATTGGAAGTGAGATCACCACTTTCATGTATGTCACACAGTTGTCTTTCTGATTCATGGTTTTCTTCCTGAACACTTACTTAGTTCTTTTGAACCAAGCAGTTAGCCAAAATTCAGGGCTTGTCGACACAACTGGCCGGATCGATCCAGTGGGGGTTGATTTATCATGTCTAGTATAGATGCAATAAATCCACTGCCATTCACTCTAGCGTCTACTCCGGTACTCCACCTCAACGAGAAGAGCTAGGGGAATCCACGGGAGAGCGTCTCCAGTTGACACACCACAGTAAAGACAACTCGATAAGTAGATCTAAATACGTCGATTTCAGCTACATTATTTACATAGCTGAAGTCGCGTAACTTAGCTCAATTTTCCTCCTCCCATTCCCCCCCCCCATTGTAGACCAGCCCTCAGGGTCTATCAGGTTGTTTCCATTAGTGGGAGAAACTGATGATGAATCAGGAATTTAAGTACAGTCATCTCTATTTACAAATTTCAGAGTAGCAGCCGTGTTAGTCTGTATCCGCAAAAAGAACAGGAGTACTTGTGGCACCTTGGAGACTAACAAATTTATTAGAGCATAAGCTTTCGTGGACTACAGCCCACTTCTTCGGATGCATAGAATGGAACATATATTGACCAGGGGTCGGCAACATTTGGCAAGCATCCTGGCGGGCCGGGCCAGGCCAGTTTATTTACCTGCTGACGCGGCAGATTCAGCAGATCGCAGCCCCCACTGGCCGCAGTTCGCCATCCCGGGCCAATGGGGGCGGCGGGAAGCCACAGCCAGCACATCCCTCGCCCGCGCCGCTTCCCGCCGCCCCGATTGGCCCGGGATGGCGAACCGCGGCCAGTGGGGGCTGCGATCAGCTGAACCTGCCGTGTCAGCAGGTAAATAAACTGGCCCGGCCCGCCAGGGTGCTTAGCCTGGCAAGCCGTGTGCCAATCGTTGCCGACCCCTGCTGTACACAATGGATCGTGTGGTGTGTCCTGGATGGAAGCTGGAGGCACGTAGGGAAGTATAGTGGTCAGTAGGTTTCCGGTATAGGGTGGTATATGACAGACCTGCGGGTGGCTATTTTACAACAGAAAAGCTTCAAAACCAGACTCCGAGAGACTGCTGAGCTGGAATTGATATGCAAACTAGATACAATCAACTTTGGCTTGAATAAGGACTGGGTATGGCTGAGCCATTACAAACATTGACTATCTCCCCTTGTAAGTATTCTCACACTTATCAAACTGTCTGTACTGGGCTATCTTGATTATCATTTCAAAAGTTTTTTTTTTCTTACTTAATTGGCCTCTCAGAGTTGGTAAGATAACTCCCACCTGTTCATGCTCTCTCTATATGTTTGTGTGTGTGTGTGTGTGTGTATATATATATATATATATATATATATATATATATATATATATATATCCTCAATATATGTTCCATTCTATGCATCCGTGGGCTGTAGCCCACGAAAGCTTATGCTCTAATAAATTTGTTGGTCGCTAAGGTGCCACAAGTACTCCTGTTCTATTTACAAATATTGTAGAAAGTCCTGTTTCCTTTAACACAGGAGGAGTTAAATGCATGAGTCAGTTTCTTTCCTCACAGTTCCAAGCCTCTTTCCAGCCAGCACACTCTAAAAAGTCTCTCAAATTTTTCTCAGGGCCATGCAACATGTCTTCCTCTCAGCTGTTTTAGGCACTTCCCTTTTGCCTTCTCTCTGTTTCCGTGCAGTTTCTATAGCGTGTCTCATTTGGAGGACAGGGCTCGGAGGTGGGGCTGGGAGCGGCATAGCTGTACCAGAGGAGCTGCTGATGTTCTGCCCCCTTCCCCGCTGTGGTTCCTGGGAGAGCCGTGAACCACAGGGCTCTCCCGGGAGCTGCAGCGGGGAAAGGAGCAGAATGTGGGGCCACTGGGCGGCCCCACACTGGCAACTCCTCCCTTTGCCCACTAGCTTCAATTAGGTTCCACCCAAACCCAATCATAAGTGTACACACTAACTCAAAATTCAATCTACTTACAATACATTAAAAAGAACAGGAGTACTTGTGGCACCTTAGAGACTAACAAATTTATTAGAGCATAAGCTTTCGTGGGCTACAACCATCCGAAGAAGTGGGTTGTAGCCCACGAAAGCTTGTGCTCTAATAAATTTGTTAGTCTCTAAGGTGCCACAAGTACTCCTGTTCTTTTTGAGGATACAGACTAACACGGCTGCTACCCTGAAACCTTACAATACATTGTGATTTTTAATAAGTACTATAGCTATCAGAGAGAATAACCATTTTAGCTAAGTTTTAGCTTTATCTAACCTACCCAGCAAATCCTAAAATTTTCTCATTCATTCAGTTCTTGCAAGAGTCTCTAGAGGAAGTGTACATTAAACAATAAGAGATCCTAAATATTAAAACTTTCCATAAAGGGTAATGCTCTGCTCTCAATCGGGGTGACGAAGTGGGTGAGGTAATATCTTTGGACTAAATCTGTTGTTTAATATTACTGTAGTTAAAGTCCTTCTTGGGGACTTTGGTGCATTAATTTGGAAACCAGACAACACCCTTTAACTTTTTTCAGGTTTGATGAAGTACAAATACAATCACCTTTTATTTGACATTTGCTTTTTCAAGTGTCCCTGACTCTAGTACCCTGTAACATTAGCAGATAGTAGTAGAAATTATATGTAGTAGCTTTTTTCTTTAATTCTTGAAATTATAATGTTTCAGTAATTTTTAAAATGTTGGAATCAAATGACAGTTTATTTTACATGATGTTTTAAAGTAACACATAAATACACATCAAATAGATAACCTATGCATACCAACTGCCTTATCAGGAAATGTAAAAATATCCTTATTTTAATATGGAAATCTGTTCAAAATTTATTTTATTTTTATTTTATTTTATTATTTTATTAATGGAGATATCCTATCTCCTAGAACTGGAAGGGACCTTGAAAGGTCATTGAGTCCAGCCCCCTGCCTTCACTAGCAGGACCAAGTACTGATTTTTCCCCGGATCCCCAGGTGGCCCCCTCAAGGATTGAACTCACAACCCTGAGTTTAGCAGGCCAATGCTCAAACCAATTTTATCCTTATGACTTCAAATATCTTAATACATTTGCCTTTTAACAATGTTTGCTACCCACTTTCTTTCACATGGCAACCACAGACTAGATACTACTTGTTGTAGTTGCAAGAACTTCTGCAAGACTGCCCCCTTGTGACACTGCATTATGTCCAACAGGCACTGAAAAGTTACACAGGTTACCCAGATTTGTGACTAACTTAAGAGACTATCATTTTTAATTTGTTCTGTGCTTTCCGTATTTTTGAAGAATTGCACTTTGTGCAAAGCTACAGCATCAAATCCGCTGGAAAAATTTGTCCCAAATGCTTAGGGTATTGTGTAAGAATGCAATTACTATTTACATGCATTTTCCATCAGGCTTAAGAAATTGAGAACCATATATTCTATATTTTCCGTTCCTTTTACACTCTTTCAATCCTAGCTGAATCTCCTCTGTAACCTCACCTATTTAGGGTGAGCATGATTGTTTTTTTATCTAAAACCTTGACTACAAGAAAAGACCCCAAATTCTGTGTCACTCTAATTGCACCCAGTTACAAATGGAGAAAAGTCTGTTGCTCAAGGTTGTCCAGGAAGTCCATGGTACAGCTAGGAAGAGATGGCTGATCTCAACTCCCAGTTTATGCACAAGATCATTTTGCCCCATTCTCTGTTGTTGTACTGGCCATATCCTTTTGCACAGACAGCGCAGTCTATTTCTCCATTACCTTTCACTTTAACTGTGTGACTGTTCAAATTCTTTGTTTCACAAAGCCATTTGTAAGGTGAGTAAACTAATCATTTGACAAAAGCAAGCTTTACGAAGTGTCTAGAGCAGGTAGGTTCTTTTTAAAATACTGTACCACAATAATGTTTCTCTTAGGGTAAGTCTATACTTACCTCCGGGTCCGGCGGTAAGCAATCGATCTTCTGGGATCGATCCCGGAAGTGCTTGCCATCGACGCCGGTACTCCTGCTCCACGAGAGGAGTACGCGGAGTCGACTGGGGAGCCTGCCTGCCGCGTATGGACCCGTGGTAAGTTCGAACTAAGATGGTTTGACTTCAACTACGTGAATAACGTAGCTGAAGTTGCATATCTTAGTTCGAAGTGGGGGGTTAGTGTGGACCAGCCCTTAGAAAGGGGGTGGGGGAAATACTCTTCCAGTAAGAAAAAACCCTACTTCTTCTCCATAGTACATAAGTATGCTACATCAATAGATCAGACGACCCCCACCCCCAAATAAAGCAATAGACACCACAGTGCTCTCTCCAAGAGCTCCACTTTATAAATAAATTGACATATACATACAAACTGCACAAAGTAAATGAGTTACCAAGACTTGAAAGGAAATTCTAGCATTGTTTCTCATAATGAGATCACCAAAACAGCCAGCACAACTATGAGGATACCAGCATGCTAAACAATCAGCAGTATATCATACCTGTTTTACCATTGTGGAGACAATTGTGTAGATTGGTGATTTCAACCTTTTTTCAATTGTGGATCCCTAAAAAGTTTTGAATGGATGTGTGGACCCCTTTGGAAATCTTAGACTTAGGCCCCCAGGGGTTTGCAGACCATAGGTTGAAAATCATCAGCGTAGACTGAATGAGTACTTTGCACTAGAAGGGCCAATAAGGGGTTCTTAGTTTTGTGAAGATGCTTTGTCATATCTTAGATTTTTCATAACCTATTAATAGTGATTGGGGGAGTGATGAAAGATGTTACATAGGGGCTCAGTTAACAATAAGACAAATGTTTTGTACAATTCTTAACCACTTTTGATAGTTGTATGGAAAGATGAATTTCTTCTTTCTCTGTGATGCTAAAAGAGAACTTGTACGTGCCCAGATTGAAGATCAAGAGGAATCTTGCTTATTCTGAGTAGTTTGTGTCTGTTTGCCACATATGACAAATGTCCTTTGTTTCAGGTGCTCTTCCAAAAATAATCTAATGGTCTTGTACTTAAACAAGCAGGATTTTAGCAAGGGCTAACCTCTTGGGAAAAGACTGTTGCACTCATTTTCTTTCCAGGGAGAGGGTTCTTCCTAAAATCTCATCATTTGACCTAGGTAAATGTCTAGCCCGACTAGCTAATTCTCATATCACTTCATTCCTAGGTGTGGTCTCTAATTCAGGAGTTCTCAGCCAGAATTGAGGGTTATGGCTACATCCGAGTTGGCGGTCTGATTGGTATGCCAGCCTATGCTGCAGTGCTTGCTTTAATCTAGCTACAATGGCCAAAAATAGCAGTGAAGACGCAGTAGCACAGGCTTCAGCATGAGCTAGCAATGTGAGTACATACTTAAGGTTCCCATCATGCCTGTACAGCCCACACTGAAACCTGTGCTCCTGTGTCTTCACGGCTATTTTTACTTGTACTAGCTAGATTAAAGCTAGTGTGCATATGCCAACCCATTCTGCAATCTCGCCTTGGACTGAGTTACAGTTATGTGAACTAACTTGTCAGATGTAATACTAGTTTCTTTTTTAAATAGTCTATTTGATATTGCTTGCAAGCTAAGTGAATTTTCACTTTAATGTACCATGTCAACATCTGCCTGACATAAATAGGTCTACAAATTTGAAAAAGAAAATGTACGAGTTGTCTCTATTTTTACCTTAACTTGCTTGATAAACTTCCAGTAGAAAGTCATCAAATACTAAATCAGTCAAAAGATGTATTATGGTACTTTGAAACCTTGTATTTCACCACAAATTATAAATGCCAGCTCTTATTTTAAATACTTTTATTAGTGCACACCTGTGCTCCTATCTAAGCTGAATTAATATCTAGCTATGGGAAACTACAAATTTAAACTGTACAGTGGCATAAAAAGGAAATTTTCCTCAAAAACATCACTAGAAAGTTAGATTTGACGGAACTGAAGTTTATTTCAATTTACAATAGCATCCAGGTTGGTAATATTTTAAGTTTAATTAAAAAATTAAAGTAGAGTTCAAAAAATTTCCTATCATCTTGTATTTCTTTGTAAGGAAAAGACTGATGTCAGAGAGGACAGTGAAGATTGGAGAAAATTGATCCTTGAAACAGAAGAAGCTATTTCTCTTAATAAGAAGGATAACACCATTCAGCATGTAGAAGATGTCTGCTATGCTAGGTAAGTATAAGTAGTGTGGAAGATATATAAACAAAATTCCTTGGTATAGCTTTTTATATTGTGAATGATTAATTACATTGTGATCTCAATATAAGTGATTTTTTTCTCTTTCATCTATATCCTTTTGGGTTAATGAAAAAACTAAGAATTATAAATTGCTCTCCAAAAGTTCCATACTTAAGTCTCCTGTACTTAGTTGAAGCTGGCTGATCCTTTACTGGCTTCGCTTCAGATTTGATGTAATAAACATGTTGGACAACTTAGTGAATAAAAGGCTAATAGTTCATTTCTGATTGGAAACCAGTAATAAGGTGTGTTTAGAGGTGTTCACCATCTGTGAACTACTATATTTATGTATTGTACTTTACCTGAATGCAGACCAAGAAGATGCAAAGATGCCATAGAGAATATCTTGACGCTTTTAACTAAAATCTCTCTTTTCATGGCAGTTGTAAATAGAAGAACATAGGTAAAATGAATGTGTCCAAACAGTAGTTCAGTAATATAATTAACATTGATACAAAAATTGCAAGAGTGATAACCAATTTCAGTTCTTAACAATTCAGACAATAAACAAATTTTAAGATTAGCATGATATTTTAGATTGAATTATCATGAATGAAGGGTCCCTTTTAATGTAGGGTAAATTCAGCTAAGCATTTTTGTGGTTTATCTACTTTGAATTTGGGAGCCTAATGTAAGTATCAGAAACCAGTCCATATGTACCTTTTAAATACTAGTTCAGCACTGAAAGGTGATAAAATGTTTAACAGGGTATTGTGTAGGATATTCAAAAGTTGAGGTTCGCACACTAGGTTATGATGCAGATAAAATGTAAAGGTTCCATTTGTCTTTTAAAATTACTGGGACTAATCCCAGTTATATTATCACTGACATAACTTTATCATAATAAATGTTCAAAACTAGTACTGAAGTAGGATTAAAAGTTTTAATCTCTCTGGTATAACTAATTGCCAAAGAGGTTGCGTGCTGAAAAATGGCTCTGACCAACAGCAGACTCAAAAATGGGTTAACTAAAAATGTTTTCAAATATTTCACAATTTGTACAAGAGAATCTTAATCTGAATTTCCAGATTAGTTCTAGTTTTCTTTTAAGCATCTAACTAAGTCTAGGTCATTTAATAACACCATGTTTGCTCCTCTTTCTGCCTCCAAATAGAGCTGGTAGTTGGATAAAAATAGCAAAGAAAAAGTTTGCCTAAACAACTTTAAACTTTTTTTGAGAGAGTTGATCATGGTACTTCTGACAGCTTACATGTTCTGTCTGGATTTTGTTGTTGTTTCTTAACTTTATAACGCCTATGAAGTAACCATTAAACATTTATTTTGAAAGAATAAACAGCTGGGTAGCAGTATAATATATACTGTGCAAATTTGAAATGAATGGCCCCAGAACAAAGTGCATCCATCAAAGGAAAAGAATACTGTTTCTGCAACAAGCTGTATTGAAAAAAGGAAAATGGCTGAAAAATAAATAGTGAACACCTGTGCTGAATAAATTAACCAGCTGGTTGGCAATTTTTCATTTGACCTATCTGAAGGGGTGGCTGTTACAAGGCATTAATAAGACACATTCACTTTGAGATATTCCTTTGTTACTACCATTAATTGATGAATGGTGGTAGATAATATTCAAAATTTACACAACAATTTGCCTGCAGATGTATCCTTTTTGTGAATTAGTAGAAAATTGTCTGCCCAAAGGTTTAATTTGAGTGATTTTTCTTTTTTTATAGACACAGTTGTTACATTATTCAGGGATGGTTATTCCTATAGGAAAGATGTCATGAGTTCGGTTTTATATAAAGGGGCTGGGCTTTTATTATAAAATGAGTAGACCTGAAAATCATACAAATTGAGATGTTCATTAAGGGAGAATTGAATAGATTTTAAAATACGTTAGTACAGTGAAACTTCCTTATCTGGTGGAAGTTTGATAAAGTAAACTTCCATTTAGAGTGAGGTAGAATGCTTTGCAAAGTCCAAATTGAACTCGGGTTACAATGAATTTTTGCTTAAAGTGAAATAGTTCTGTGACTTCAACTTGAGGCTTCCACAACATCTGCATGTTGACAGAGCAGAACTTCATATGTAAGGATACAGCTACGATGAAGTAAGACCTTCATTTTAATGTTTAAATAAATATTTATAGCTTATACATTAAGTTTACACAAACATGATATCCTGTTATACAAATAAATAGCTCAACAATATTGAATTGATTTTTAGCAATACAAGTTAGCAGAGATGAATTTTAAAAATATTTTCTAAAGAAAAAAGTCGTCATACTGTATCATTTAAGATATTGTAGCTAGACATTTAACACTATCTAGAGGAAACAGAATATTGCATAAAAAGTTAATGTAAATCAAAATAAAAATGACACTTGCAGCAAAATCATCATTTCAGCTTTTTCGTGTGAACACTTACGTGTGAATTATTTTCATTTGACTGTTCTAGTACAAGTGTATGTATAAATATTTATGTATATTGTATGTTTATGATGGATTTGGAATATATAATGATATGGTATAAAAGTTTTATTGACATAGGTTGAGAATAGCTGCATTGCGTGTGTGCACTAGAGCCATATGTGACTTTTACAAATGGACCAGAATGAGTGCCTTTCTACCAAACTATACTGGTGTTTATTATGCCCCATTTAATAGAAAAACTATTACCAATTTTGGGGAGTTTCCAATGTGATTAGCTGTTGTTTTTACCACTCAAAATCATGTGTCAGGAGAGATGCGACCACATGTAACCATGCCAGTGCCTCTGCCTGCTGCTTCCTTGCAGTAGCCTTTTCTTCCCAATCCAGAATGGTTTGGAGAAGGGCTTATAAGCCATCCCCTTACGTATGCAGGAGCCAGTAGGTTTATGCTGCACTTCTGTACAACCAATCAGACACAGAACCCTCCTCAAGCCTGTAGAGTGGGGTGTTGCAATCCTTAAAAGTGTCTAGGGTTTTCTTTCAATGCTGACTCTGACAAAGTGCTCCCACCTCTGAGGAAAGAGTTGCATTTTGGTAACTGTGCTGAATACCCCTTGCAATTAAGAGAATTTTTTATATATATATATATATATAAAAAATCTCGATAGCCACTGGAATTATAAACTGTACTCTTGCAGATCACCTTTAAAATCACAGTTCATTAGTTTTCAGCTGAGCTTAAAATGTTTATTCAGGGCCTTAATGGCTTGTGGTAGAAAGATAAAAAGATAATGCAAAATTGTTGCTGAATTTCTTTCACTTATAATGACATTGATTTGATTCATCTCAGTTGGTAGCATAAACTAAAATTTCAAGTTCAAAAGTATTAGTTGCTGAGGTAGACTTCATTGAAGACCAAGATAAAAAAGACAGATGAGATTAAATGTGGAGTTCTGCTTTATAAAGGGAATTTTAAAGAATTTTTTCATTATGAAAATGAGGAAGACTGAGCAAAATACTTGCTACTTAGGGTGACCTCCCTTCTCTGACCAGGTGGCCTTTACTGTAGGCATATTAGATTAATCAGAACTGTACAAAGACATGCCTTCATTATAATATTTTACTTAAGCTTATTTCCTGATGATTAGATACAACCTAAGTTTAATGGCGTTCTGGATGCCTGTTTGTATTTGGTTAACAAGTGAACTATACTGCTTTTAAAAAAAAAAAAAAAAAAAAAAAATTGATACTTGAGGAGACTGGCCGTTTCCCATGTTCCTGTCACCTGAGTGGCTAATTTCCAGGGTTTTGTTAAGGAGATGTTGAGGAAGAAGAATCTATGGCGGCTGGGAGGCAGGGATAGGTTGGGAGTCTGCTTGTGGTGAGTCCTACTTAGGTTCCTGGTAGAGAAGAAGCATGACTTTCTGTTGTTGCTCACTGGTGTTCTTAGTGAGTCTTTCCTATTCTGTTTCTAGGTCCCACCTTAGCCTCAACCCATAAATTAGTAGTGAGCAGAATGAGCTTGCAGCAGGAGCCAGGAGCATGGTGGGTTAGACCTAATGTTAGCGCAGTAGCCAACAGCTGAAAGCAGGGAGGCTGGGAGAATGAGGCTCTATGCCTACTCGGACAGGTGGTGGCCCTTCAGAAGATAAAAGCACGCGCTAACAGGGAGAAAACTCATGTGGAGGCGGGGATGAGCCACATTTTGTAGGAAGTATGGGGGCCCAAGGTATGCATGGTACTGATACGAAGCAAGAGTAGAACTTTTCCTTGGGCTTTCCCTAGGTTTACAGAATACACATATCCTGAAAAGGACATTGTTATATGGGTCACACATGGTTATTAATGGGTTAATAAATTATTAATAGATGTTATAAATGTGTTACACAAGTAGTGATGGTTATAAGCACATCAAAAACGGTAATAGATTATAAATCATGATTATAAGGTACTTATTGGATTCCATAAGAATCTGACAATTGATTAACTATTTATTCATTAATCCTTTATATTAAAGTCTCATTTATAAATTATTTATAAAGTGACTGAATTGTACATACTTAAGCCCTGAATACAGAAATCTGAACCACATGGGTCTTCAGTGAGACTCCACACTGGAATAAGGGCTGATTTACATAGATCAGATTGCAGGATTAAGGCCAAAAAATATACTGAAAGCTCTTATGTGCCAAAACTTCAGTTCACAATTTTGTATTTTTCCTGAAGAATTGATAGAATCAGTCATAATATTGCTACTCAAATCAAGTATGCCTTATTCTGAGAGTAGTCCCTTTGTCTTAAATTACTTTGATTTTCAAATATCTTAGGCTTTCCAATAGGTTTTTGTATCCATATAAAAACATTTCAGATTACCTTTCAGTATCTGTTTATTTTTAATATCACACTCCTTGTTGTTGTTCTGTTTTGGGAACTAACATCTGCTGCATTGTTTATCATGTTGAGAGTTTTAAGAGTTATTTGTTCTGTTAATTTGCCCAGTCTCTTTTGGTTTTTTTATGCAAAATAAGAATACAGATATGGAGTCTGCAAGTCTACTATTTGATATATTAAAGTAACCCACATGAGTAATAGCTTTATAATCCGAGAACCAGAGTAGTTCAGCTGATCCAAATAAGACACCTGATTTGGATCAGTCAGATGAATCTAACAGTTTTCATGAAAGGGCTGCTAACATTTTCCATTCCTTGCAGTAACTCCTCATGTTGCTGGAAATAAGTTCAGTTTTAAGACTATTTTAAAGACTCTTTTTGTGTTTTAATCAGTCAGGATTTAGCTGAAGATGTTAAAGAAGCTGGTGCATTGTCAAAGCTGCCTGCCTTTGGAGCTTCTGATACTAGCGAGGCTGCTCAGGAGTCTGAAAAAGAGTGCCTGCCTGTGGAAAGCCAGTCATTAGGGACCGAGAGCTGTGAAATATCTCCAGAAAGTGTTACGTGCAATGATCCGGAGAGTATGACAGAAAGGAAGGATGCAGAAATGACCTCTGAGAGAGAGAACCTCTGTGATGCAACTTTTGACCAGTCTGCTTTGGAAACAGGAAAAACAGAAAATGTATCAACTGCAGAAGCTGCTGCCTTGGACCCAAAGAAAATTACTTACACGCAAATTGTTAAAGAAGGCAGGAGATTTAATATTGATTTAGTTTCCAAGGTAGGAACTAATTGACTTTCTTCATAAAAATACATTTACTTCATTAAAAAAATTGAATATACTTTGTGGACGTTTAAGGGTTTAACAAGGTGATCATAACATCACTGGGGAAAAGAATTTGGGCTCTAAAGTGGTATACATGTTATACTTTCTTTTAAAATGTCTGTTCAGCAACACATCACAATGTGTGGTCTTGAAGGCCTGGGTGTTTTAAACTAATGAAACCAAAAAATATTAGCTTAGAAGTAAAGCTGTAAAAGCATATTTCCCTGTAATTGAGAACTCAAGTCAGAGGTCTAAAACTGTTTTCTGACTGCAATATTTAAGATAAAAAGGAACAAAGCTATATTTAGCAACAGAAGTTCATCTAAATGAGAACTTCAGAATTTTTCATGATGTAGAGTATTTTTCATATCCAGCATATGGAGTTATTTTAAGCACACTTTCCTGAACCCCAGAAATTGCTCCTTTGAAGCCGTCCTGGTTCTTCATTAACAAGTATTTATTAGAGAATTTTTAGTTTTCATGCCATTGACACAGTGGATTGTAGTAACGTGCCTATTGAAAAATATTAGAGGCAATTAGTCCTTAATATAACAATTAAGCTGAGTGAAGCTGTGTGTTCATCATTGTTCTGAATTCCTGCTCTTGTGTTGTTTTTAATTAGAACACAGAGTTATTTCTCAAAACCAGGTTCTTTGCTCTTTGGCTACTTCACAGTATATGTACAGTATACATAAAGTTATAGAAAAATGTTTGCTTTTATGTTGACTTCAGTGAGCTTTGGATCACATCCATAGTGTGTGTAGGAGATGTTTCCGAATTCAGAAACTGAATTTTATTATTCAATATCGGGAGCTGGAAAATAAACAATTTCTTCAATAACATAATAAAAGCTTAGTAAAAATTACAAAAAAACATTTTTTGCTAGATTCTCAGCACTTCAAATGCAGATTTCCCCATTATGTGCTGTCACAATGATATTTAAGGTTCTATAATTAACAATTTACGGTAACTAAAATAGCGAATATTGTTTTATAGAGCACATTGGTCTAGGCATTGGGATATATGACCTAAAATATTGGCAAATATATTGCAGATAATGCTAATTCCACAAAATTCCAGAGCTCATAATTGACAGGCAGTGGGCACACCAGAGCACCCAACTGTCTCAATTGGATCTCTAGGGGGACATACACAAGCAAGGGAGAAACACCTTAACAGATAACATCTCAAGAATGATCTAAAGCTAGGATACAGTGTAGGACAAATGAAGGTAGAATGAAAGGAGCTAAACAAAGGTAGAAGAAATGGTCTGGCAGAGGAAGACATAAGGAGTAAGGGCAACAAAACGCTATGGTAAATCTCAGCTGTTCACATTTGGCATTGAGACTCTTTAAGACTGTCCCAGGCTGCCCAAGGTAGTGTTCCAGTAGACCTTTATCTTGAAAAGGAATCATTAAAACTCACTCCAAAGGCGTGGCTCTTCAGAACTTGAAATCTGAGATGGCAGCCAGGATTTTTGCATCTCTTATGGAACTTGACAAATTTCTGCACTCAGGGCCACAAAACTTTTAGAATGATAGCACTGTATATGCAATTTTCTCCAGTGGGGCATTACTTTTAAATTCAGTAATCCATCTTGTACTAGTGGTTACATTCATGTCCTCCCAACAGTGTGCAATAAATTTCTAGGTTATACAAAGAGTAAAACAAAGCGGGTTATAAGGTTTTATGGCTAAATATGGCTAGCTTCATTCAGCAATTGAATGAAATAAAAGCAGGGACTAAGCTTTTGAAAAACTTCAAGGAATTTTTAATTAGAGGGGACATGCATTTTGGGGAATATAACACAATTATATTTAACTCATAGAGGAGAGACATAAATAACAATTGTTTACTCAAGAAAAGGAAGAAATGCCAAATTATGTTTGGAAATAGATTGTTAAATAAAATTTTAGGGAAGCATGATGCGTAATACAGAGAGTGCACATTCTCTATGTAGTAATAATAGGCTGTTCGGGACCTGAGTCAAATGTTTTAATAATGTTTACTTAAAAGTTCCTTTAGGGTTGTATTTACCTAATCAACATTTGATCAGAGAAAACCAATTTCATATTTTTTTACTTTTATTCAAGAATATAAGGAACTGTAAAGTTAACTAATTTATTATACTTCCCTAAAGCAGTAAATAATATGAGAAACAGATTAAGAATACAATGTAAATCAAGCAGCGGAGAGTCCTGTGGCACCTTATAGACTAACAGACGTATTGGAGCACGAGCTTTTGTCTGTTAGTCTGCTCCAATACGTCTGTTAGTCTATAAGGTGCCACAGGACTCTTTGCTGCTTTTACAGATCCAGACTAACACGGCTACCCCTCTGATACTTGAATGTAAATCAAATTAGTCAAATCAAGGAGTTAACCATAGTACAAATTAAAATTCTTTAATTAAAAAGAAAACCATTTGAGAACAACAATTGGTCAAATCATTACATGAGCATAATCAGTAATAAAATCACAAAATTAAGATAACACCAAGGATAGGCTAAGTAAATTGTTCAATCTCTATGTAGTTTATTTAGTAGCTTACTTTCTTTTGGGGATACAATAGAGGTTAAGGTTGGAATAATCACACATCCCAGGCAACCTCTAGTAATCTGTGGTAAGATTTGCTTTCAGCCTAGGTTGTACTATAGGGTTATATGTTCATTTTGTTAGGATATGTCTGTGCTGTATGGTAAACTGAGTCTATGGGGCCCGTGTTTGTGGACTCTGTTGCCAAGCTTCACTCAGGCGTCTACTCTGCATTGTAAACCTAGGTTTATGGTTGCTGGACCCAGGTCTCATAACCATGCAAACGTTCATACAGCACTATACAGACCATCTGTCTTGGGTCTGCTGCTTGAGCTGTGTTGACACTGCAAAATGAAAGGGGTTGGACCCAAGTTGCATTGGGATTGCAGGCCTGAGTGAGACTGATTTGTGTGTGAATGATAGGGGGCTTGGGCTTAAAACAGTCTGAGGGTAACTGTGCTGTGTAGACATACTATTACTAGCCACACATACATTCTCCACCCCCATCCCTCCAAAAAAACAGTTGACAAGTCTTTTCTGGCAGGCTTCCCTGCATAGGTATTCAGGTATCCAGTTAAGGAAACAAAAAGATAAGTTACTTGGGGGGGGAGGGGGTTTTTCTCTTCGGCTCACTTGCTTTGTGGAGCTTCAGCATCAGTTAGAAATAGCAGTTCTGGGGACCTGTCTTCTCTCTCAAGTACAGTCATGCTTGTGGACATCATCCTCTGGTCAACTGGCTGGTCTGCGATATCAATGCTGGTTTTGGTGGGAGGAAAAGTAGGGAAATAAGCCATCTTTATCATTATGGTGACCTTGGAGAGCGCACACTTCCTTGTATACTTACCCTTTTAAGGGTGAAATTCAGGCTGGTATAATCCCACAAGACCTCTGTGTATCAGACATTTCAAACCCCAATTGCATTATCTAATCCTGGTCAAGTGAAGTCATTCTGACCTTTGGTCCATCTTTCAGCCCTCCTTTCTAAGGTACTGCTTCTTTGTCACGTCCACAAATCCATATATTTTTCCCAAGCAACCAATAATGGGAATAACAAGAGAGGATGACCTTGATCCAGGTAAGAGGAGTTGAGGTAATTCTGGTGAACAGTCAGGGCTCCTATATGGTTTTTTTGAACATTAAGGCCTGGCCACTTTCCTGGTCATAACTTTGACTTAGAAAAGTTGTTCATTATCCATTCACATATCTCATGATTACACTTTCTCAAGACGTATGAGATCTCATGACCACAATAAGAAATTACCGATCTGTCACCCTTTCTGGTTTCACCAAACCAATAAAACCATATCACTGTTGGGTAGGAACATACTTTCTTATGGAATGCCATCCTTCAGCTACTTTTGTGTGTCTCATCCGTCCCACTGATAAAATGTTCTTATTCTGGAGTCTTTGTATTTCTTCATATCCTCCTATTTCACAGTACTTACTTATAAGCAATTATCGGAAAGAGGCTATCAATCTGATATGACTGAGGTAACTGTTTCGTTTTGTTGTAAGTGCTTGGTTTTTCTTTATCCTCAGGTATTTTATTTTCTTGATTTCTACAGCTGCTCTATTCCCGGGGACTATTAATTGACCTCCTAACTAAGTCTAATGTTAGCCGTTACGCGGAGTTCAAAAATGTCACCAGGATTCTTGCATTTCAAGAAGGAAGAGTGGAACAGGTACTGTAGAAGAATGCACTATATAAGTTGAATCAATTCTTTCTTAAATATAAATGAATTGAAATTGATATTCATGAGATGTTTTGGAGCTGTTAGACACATTTTCCAGGAAAAATACTATTTGCTCTCTGGTGTGATAAGCAGGTACTTCTATTGTCTCACTTCATCAATTAAATGTTAGGATATTGTTCTGCTGAAAGAAGCATGTGGAACTGAGTAGACTACTGCCTTAGATCTTAAGATCACATCAAACTACTATTGACTCAGCAGTTAAAGCTCAGAAAAAAAGCCAATTTTAAGTTTTCAGACTACAGAGCTAGATTTGATCTGTCATTTGCTCCTGGTTAGGAGGGAAATGCCATTGGTCTAATAATGGCAACAGGAGTTATTTGGCAAAGTTAAGAAAAGTTGTTTATATTTAACTATCTCTGCAGTCAGCAAAGATGCCATTGAAGCTGATGGGAAATAAAGAAAAACAAAGTATCGGGATATTCTGGTTATTGGGACTACATGAATTTTAAAATGCTCAGCAGGTAATCAGTATAACAAATAATCTCTTTCCTTTCTTCCCTTTGAAAAACTATTAAAATATTATTTTCCAGGTACCTTGTTCCAGAGCAGATGTCTTCAACAGCAAAAAGCTCACTATGGTGGAAAAGAGAATGCTAATGAAATTTTTGACATTTTGTTTGGACTATGAACAACATCCCGATGAATACCAAGGTAGTGCGTTTCACTGAAAAGTTACACAGCTGTGTGTTCATTCAGTTACCTGTAGTTTTGATAGTGCTGCTGTGTTTTCACCCTATTTACTTTTATGGATTAAGTTTCAAAGTATGTTTTGACCTTTTCACTTCAATATTAAATTCTGCTTCTCAAACTCCCACTCCTTTATTTTTTTCAATTTCACTTATTTTTTTCCCCCTTTTTTCCATAGTATATTGCTGCTGGTTTGCAAAATGTTATAAAGTAACTTTTTACTGAGGTATTTGCTAACATGATATGCTATACATGAATTTTTCTCTTTTGGATAATGCATACATCTTATTTTTGATAATTTGAATTGGATTTTGGATTTTGTGACTATCTGGAAGCTACTGAAGGTGTCAAAGGATGTAGTGATATGCTCTCCAAACCTGGAATGAGAGAGTAGTTTGCCTGAGGCATTCTGTGCCCTCTAAAGTTTATGGGCTGAGTTAGAAAATATGTGGAAAATAAAATGGCAAAAGTAAAAAGAGGAAGTTAAGACATTACAAAGATTTCAGAGACTGAAGAATCCAAGTGCCTTAATAGACAACAGAAAATGTAAAATGGCTTTGCTTTTGAGCAAAGGAAGTATTTGAGTACGTTAGTCACACTGGAATGTGTTTAAGGGAGGGTGAGTGTATTTGGAGTTGCTTTGGCTGAATATGACCATTGGATTGGGTGGCAGAAATGATAGCAGGCAAGACGCCAAGCACGTGCCAGAAAAAAGAGAATTGGTCAATATAGATAATGAAATGATAAAACTAGCAGAGGGAAGTATGTGACGGACTAGTGATGAACTCTGAGAGATCCTGAAGGTAAAAACTCATTAGGCCAAAGTGCTTTATAGATTACAGGCAATTTCAGGTTTGCTGCTGGTGGAAGAAATAGAGGTGCTCAGAGAAAGAATATAAGGTGGTATTTAGAAAATTTATTAGGTACCAAAAAGGAGACACCACATCAATTTTAGATGCAATTCATTGATTCATATACTGGCATGACATTAGATTTATTTTACTTCCAGAGATGGTAACACAGACTTTGTTACCAGATTTTAAAGCCGCCCTTGAAATAATTGGATATATTTTTAGTTAAACTTAACTAATTGAAATTTTTGAGAAGTTTTAAAGCTGCTCCTCTTGAGAACATTATATTCATTTTGGAGGGCAGCTTTCCAATGGGGAGTGCATGGAATTTTTTTAAAAGCTTTTTCTCTAAAATGTAATATTATATAGGAAGCCTAAAATGGAGAGAGGCTGAGCTACCTTTTTTTATAAAGACAATACAATAAAAGAAAATGTAGTGTATTTTATGATTTGTTGCATTGCTATACATAGGTAGTAAAATATATTTGTAATAAAACAGTGGCTGAAGCTCAAATAGAAAATATCCTTTTGTCATTGCACTGTAGAAAATGTCTGAATTATAGTCCTGAATTTTGAAATGACCAGAATAAGCCTAAGAAAAGAGACTTCTTAATTATATAGAATGACATGAGTAGCTGAAATACAGCGGGTGCCATTTAAAAGAAAAAGAAAAATGTATTAACCATGGTAATTAAATTTAGCCCAATATTTGAATTTTCTATTTTAAGTATGAGAAGTGTTGCAGGCATGCAGTATCTGCATTTCAGATAGCTTCTTAAGGACTTGTGTATCTACAAGTGCCTCAACAATAATTTTTAAAAAAGGAAAGTAAATCCTAATCATCTGCTCTTCATTCCCTGGTACATCCCATCTCCACTCAGTTGTTGCTTTTTTATGAATAATAAATCAGCCATTTACAATATATTCCAAGTGTTCAGCATTCAGGATTAAAATGCTGTTCTAAGGGCTTGTATACTTTAACTACACCCATATAATTAAAATGTTACAACACTCACATCTCCCAAGTGATGCAACTTGTTTCAAGATGCCTCATCCCACTTGAGCTTATCCTTTTCCCTTATGGGAATAAGTTATACTAGTGTAAAGGCACCTTTATGCTGCTATAACTGTCCATGCTAGGGGTTGTACCAATTTCACTGTTTTGGTAAAAAACTGTATCCCTAATAGAAATAGCCAAATTGTACAAAAATTATATTTAGATCAGGCCTAACTCATTGAATAGATGAAAACATTTTTAGGTATGTCACTACTATTCTGTTCTCGTAAAACCTTCCAGACTACTGGAGTCTCTTCACAGGCAGTGGATTTCTGTCATTCTTAAAAGTTAATTTTTTATGAGATTCTTTTTTAATTCAAAGTCAAGGCTGACAATCCATTTTTAACTTCCGTCGTTTGGCTTACCCATTTCCAATCAGACACATTGAAAAATTAAGTTGTCATTACTAAACTGTAATATTTTCTTTTGTGTTCACTTTTTAAAAATATTTAAATGTAGGAATGTTTCTTGTAATTGGAACTGTACTAGGAGAAAAATTGCAGTGTTAAATTGCATCCTTTACTTGAATTGTATTTTTTTTTTTCTGTAACAGATTACAAGGAATGTACATTTTCAGAATACTTGAAAACCCAGAAATTAACATCTAACTTGCAGCACTTTATTCTGCATTCTATTGCAATGGTGTCGGAGGCTGAGAGTGACACCATAGATGGGCTCAAGGCAACAAAGCACTTTCTTCAGTGTCTTGGCCGCTATGGCAATACACCCTTTTTGTTTCCTTTGTATGGTCAAGGAGAGATCCCACAATGCTTCTGCAGGTAAGCAGGACTTTTTATATTTTTTTATAGTAAATTTAATATCTAATACTAACTCATTTCTGTAGACTTGTAATAACATCACTTTTGTTTGCCTTGTATTTTTGTAGACTAGAAAATTCTCAAATCATTCTTACATTTTTTTGAAGAGATTTCTTCTTTTAGAGCAGTGTAGCATTGAACAGGCCATTTCAGTGTGACTGTTTAGAAGAAGGGGGTAAAAGTTCATCTGTTTTTAAAAAGCAGAAATTAAGATTCTGGTAAGTTAAATATTATGGCATACATTTAACAAGGACTGACTGTAAGTAGAACTTTTTGACTGGCTATCAATGATGGGCCAGCAATGGCAATAATACCCAGTAAATGTGCTACATTACCTTTTTTATTTGTACATACATTTTCAAAATAGTATTAAGTCACTTCAAGCACTGCATTTGTAAAAGGAATCCATTACACTTGTTGGTAGTGTGACGGGTTCGGTCACAGAGACCGCCTTGGGATTGTCACCTGATGTGCTGAAATTACCTCTGAGCCCGTTTTCCCTGCCAGCCTGGGACTCCAGAACCCTGTCTTGTTGAGCCACACACTAGTCTGCTGCAACACAGACCCAGGGTCTAGTCCACACCCCCAAAGCTGCAGACTTAACTGCATATAGCTCAGCAGGTTACCTGTCTCCAGTACCCAGTTCCCAATGGGATCCAAACCCCAAATAAATCTGTTTTACTCTGTATAAAGCTTATCCAGGGTAAATTCATAAATTGTCCGCTCTCTATAACACTGAGAGATATGCACAGCTGTTTACTCCCCCAGGTATTAATCACTTCCTCTGGGCTTATTAATAAACAAAAGTGATTTTTATTAAGTATAAAAAGTAGGATTTAAGTGATTTCAAGTAATAACAGCCAGGACAAAGTAAGTCACAAAGCAAAATAAAACAAAACATGCAAGTCTAAGCCTAATACATTAAGAAACTGATTACAGATAATATCTCACCCTCAAAGATGTTCCAATAAGCTCCTTCCTAGTCTGGGCCTAATCCTTTCCCCTGGTACAGTCCTTGTTAGTTCCACCAGACCTCTTAGGTGGTAAGCAGGGCTTTTCTCGTGACTGGCCGCCTCTTTTGTCCTGCTTCCCCCCCTTTTATAGCTTTGGCACAAGGCAGGAATTTTCTGTCTGTGCTTGTCGTCTCTTCCTCCCCCAATCAATGGAAAAGTAGAAGGATTAAGATGGATTCCAGTATTGTGTGACGTGGTCACATGTCACTGTAAGACACCTAGTCTCCATTCTTCCTGGGTTGGCCCACACATACACAGGAAGGTTTGCAGGTAAATAAACAATTTACAGCCAATTGTCCTAGTTAATTGGGGCCATCAATATTCTAAACCACCATTAATGGCCCACACTTTGCATAATTACAATAGGACCAAAGTTACACTTCATATTTCAAGCTTTAGATACAAGAATTATGCATGCATACAAATAGGAGGAATATATTCAGTAGGTTATAGCCTTTGTTATAATACCTTACAAGAGACCTTTTGCATAAAGCATATTCCAGTTACATCATATTCACACTCATAAGCATATTTCCATAAAACATATGGAGTGCAGCGTCACAGGTAGGTTAAAGGAATTTGCACTTCAGTCCTCCACACACTTAACTTGAGGTGAGACAGTTGACAGAAAGTACTGTGATGGGTTGAATCACAGAACCCCCCCCCCCCCCCCCCCTTGGGAGCTGCCACCTGATGTGCCAAGACTATTTCAGCTCCTGCTTTCCCTGCCAGCTTGGGATCCCAGCACCCTGTCCTCCTGAGCCAGACACGCCCGTCTGCTCCAACAAAGCCCCAGGGTCTGAATTACTTGCCCCAAAGATGCAGACTTAACTGAAAGCAGCTTACAGAAGTGTTCTTGTCTTTAACACTCAGATGCTCAACTCCCAATGGGGTCTAAACCCAAATAAATCCGTTTTACCCTGTATAAAGGTTATACAGGGTAAACTTATGAATTGTTCGCCCTCTATAACACTGATAGAGGGGTATGCACAACTGTTTGCCCCCATACTCTGGGTTAATTAATAAGTAAAAAGTGATTT
The DNA here is from genome assembly GCF_013100865.1 of Trachemys scripta elegans. Lineage (NCBI taxonomy): Eukaryota > Metazoa > Chordata > Testudines > Emydidae > Trachemys > Trachemys scripta. The sequence goes on along the minus strand of NC_048306.1, from coordinate 29,482,059 downwards.
TATTAAATACAGAAAGTAGGATTTAAGTGGTTCCAGGTAGTAACAGACAGAACACAGTAAGTCACCAAGCAAAATAAAGTAAAACATGCAAATCTATGTCTAATCAAACTGAATACTGATAACCTCACCCTTAGAGATGCTTCAGTAAGTTTTTTTCCTCAGACTGGACACCTTCCAGGCCTGGGCACAATTCTTTCCCCAGTACAGCTCTTGTTCCAGCTCAGGTGGTTGGTAGGGGATTCTTCATGATGGCTCTCCCCTTTTTCCTGTTCCACCTACTTATATATCTTTTGCATAAGGCAGGAATCCTTTGTCCCTCGGGGTTCCCACCCCCACGCCCCCTTCTCAGTGGAAAAGCACCAGGTTAAAGATGGATTACAGTTCAGGTGACATGATCACATGTCACTGTAAGACTTCATTACCAGCACACAGGTTTACAGGAAGACTCTCAGGTAGAACAGAGCCATTTGCAGTCAATTGTCCTGGTTAATGGGAGTCAAGATTCCAAACCACCATTAATGGCCCACACTTTGCATTACATTAGGCCCTCAGAGTTATATTTCATATTTCTAGTTTTAGATAAGAGTGGTACATTTATACAAATAGGATGATCACACTCAGTAGATTATAAACTTTGTAATGATACTTTACAAGAGACCTTTTGCATGAAGCATATTCCAGTTACATTAGCATATTTTCGTAAAATCATATAGAATGCAACATCACAGTACTCTGCCCTTTGTGTCTGTCTGATAATTGCTTACTAGGTAGCCTTTTCATATTGAATATTTGGGGTCATGCAATGACAATATAATATGAAGAACACAGTTATCAGCTGATGGTCATGATTATTGAAATGAATGAAGATTCCACAAAGACACATGAAAGTTAATAATTATTTCTGCATTGGTAATTTCCTAGATGCGTAATTAGAATAAAAATAAGTCTGGCGACTATGCAAGAAGGCTAATATGCACTTTCAGTTTGGTTCTTGGGCCAATATCAGCTTCTTCAAAAACAGCTGTAAGAATTCTTTCATAATCACTATTGTTGCCTGATTTTGGAGGTTAATATTATTATGTTAGATTAATTGGTGAGCCTATAACCCATATTTGATCAGAAGATAAGATTCTTGTCCCAGAATCAGGCTACACAGAGTTTGCAAGGACCCTCTGGATGTATGACAAGGATGTTCACACTGAGACAAATGTAAGCTTAAAGATTTTTTTTATTGAGATAAATGGAATAGTAATCAAATGGTAAAATAATCAGAATTAAAAGGCAATAATATTGTTCTAAAGGTACATGTGATATTATGTACTATAAAGCTTTTGATTAATTAACTGGCACTCTTCCTTGATAACCTGGTGGTAAGAGACAAAGGACCAGCCTCACCTCTGGCATGCCAAGAGAGTTCAGGTTCCTCAATTCTTGAGTGGGACGTGCAAAGCTTAGGAGAAGTTAAAGAGCTAGAAGCTATCAAAGCTAACTGAACTGACTTAAAATTTATAATTAAGAACTAACAGACTAATACACTAATAAACAAAAGGGGAACTAAGAACGAAGAAGTCTTGAAGCTTAGAAGCTTCCTTGGTGTGGTGGGTCACCTCTCTTATAGACCTTGAGTAGAGAAGGAGGGCTCAAATGCTCAAACTTAGTTTCCCCACCCACAAAATGTTAGGGTACACTTACTCCATAGGCTGGTATGTTTGTAGTACTGATGACATTATATATACATATTAATCAACAGAGGGTCCTGTGGCACTTTTAAGACTAACAGATGTATTGGAGCATAAG
>NC_048306.1:28879684-28880202 GCF_013100865.1 Trachemys scripta elegans | reverse complement strand
CAGGCCTGGGACCTACAAGGAACAGATTGAACTGCCCTGACGTTCCAGAGACACTGGTTGTAATGTTCCCTGCCACAGAGCAGGGAACATTACAACCAGTGTCTCTGGAACGTCAGGGCAGTTCAATCTGTTCCTTGTAGGTCCCAGGCCTGCTTCTCAGGCCCTGTCTGTGCTGCAGAGACGCTGTGGATTGGACACTTGCTCTGGCGGTGGCCACACGCTCTCAGGCTCTAGGTGGCAGGACCCTTTTTCCCAGCGTCGCCCCTGCCCAGTCGGGGTTATGATCCCCCTGCAAGTCTGGCCTGCAAGGCCTCTTGGCTGAGGCGTCTCCCTGTGCTGGGCCCACTGCCCAGGGTCCCCCTCACTCTCCCCAGCTGCTCACCGCACTCGGACTGCACACGGCTCCGGACTGCCCCAGCCCCAGCTCCGGACTGCTCCAGCCTCAGCTCCAGCTCCGGACTGCCCCAGCCCCAGCTCTGGACTGCTCCAGCCTCAGCTCCGGACTGCTCCAGCCCCAG